>NC_081530.1:36850939-36915939 GCF_030273125.1 Centropristis striata | reverse complement strand
TTTTGTGTCTTTTTTGGGTAATTCTGTGTCTTTTTGGTAATTCTGTGTCTTTTTTGGTAATTTTTTGTCTTTTTTAATAATTTTGTGTCTTTTTTGGGTAATTCTGTGTCTTTTTAAAAAAAATTGTGTCTTTTTTTGGTAATTCTGTGTCTTTTTTTGGTAATTCTGTGTCTTTTTTTGGTAATTTTTTGTCTTTTTAATAATTTTGTGTCTTTTTTGGGTAATTCTGTGTCTTTTTGGTAATTCTGTGTCTTTTTTTAAATAATTTTAGTCTTTTTTGGTAATTCTGTGTCCTTTTTGGTCATTTTGTGTCTTTTTTTTGGTGAAGATTTCAAAGTTCTGGAAAAGTCCCATGATGCATTGCGACACTCCCACATGTATTCTGATGCATTTCATTGGCCAAGAGAACGAAAATAGGTGGAAAAAAACTATAAATATCCTCTTTCCCGGCTTGAATGAATTAAAGTTCCTTTCTCAGCCAGACATTTCACACATGTATCTGTAATGTCAGGAGACCACTCGTTGGGTTTCTCAGGGCTGATGTATGTTTTGTTTGTTATTGAGCTTTAAAACAAGCTGACGTCCACTCAGCCTCTGCTATAACCTCCTTCATACCTAAACGTCCTCCTCCTGTCTGGTGTATAGTGGAGCACTGTGTTGGTTCCCACTCATGTGTTTGGACACGAAGGAACGCTGGTGCTGCTTGATGACATGAAGTGCTTCAATTGTTCTTTTGGAACTGAATATTTCAAACAAAGGTCTTTAAATGTCAGTAAAGTGCCCTGAACCCTCTCCAACATGTCTGAGCCTTAGACCACGTATCAACAGAGTCCAAAGCTTGTCTAGCATGTAGAGATAACAGCGCTGTGTCCCTGGTGTTATTTTAAAGTGGATTATGTTGAGAACCCTTCTAATGTTAGGAAAACCCTGACGACTCTGTACGAACCCGTTCTGCTCACTCGGTACCAAAAAGGGACTGTACGGATCGAGGCTTTTAGCTAGAACCTGCTACTGATAGACCGCAAGAGGAGCAGTCGCTCCGTGTTCCCCAGGTTTCAAAATAAGGATTATAATATATAATATATAGGGATGGGTACCGAATTCGGTACTTTTATAGGTACCGACCGAATTCCATCGGTACTACCGAGTACCGATTCATGTAAAATCAAACGGTACCATGTTTCGGTACCTTAACGGCGTTAACTTTAAACTGATCATTGATTTCAACCTGTTTTCATTTAACGTCTTTGATTAACAAGCGTGCTGACGATCGCACAGTTTTTTTAATTTTTAATTTACCTCCTCGTCTGGTCCTGTCTGCTCACCGCGGCCACTAGCTGCTGCCCTCTTCCACCGCGGAACAGAGACCAACAGCTGGCTATCGGCCTGCTAGCCGCCAGCTGCTATCTCTCCAATGTCTCTACCCGGGCTTGGCCTTCGTCTGCCTCCAGATTGGACCTTCCTTACTCCGTTTGCTCTCTCCATTCTTCTGTAGACCAGTCATTAGCAGCTAGCAGCTAGCTGCTACATCTCTGGTCCTCCGCTAATACTCCGCTCTTCAACTCAGGAATATTACCTGCCACTTTACTCCAAACTGCCTCGCTGAAATTAAATCCCTCGGACTCCTGCGTCATCCTCGATATGTGCACAGAGCAGCCCGACTCAACTTTGTTTATTCCAACCATGCCACGCCCACAATACTGTCTGACCGGTGCTCCACCCACAGCTACGACGTCATCACAACAAATCACACGTGCACTTGCAAATTGGTACCGTTGAGTACCAGTACCGAGTCCCAGGTACCGAGTATCGGTACCGTATCGGTTCAAATGTGAAAGGTACCCATCCCTAATAATATATAATATAATAAGGATTATAATATATAATATATATAATATAATAAGGATTATAATATATAATATATATAATATATAATATAATAAGGATTATCGTAGCGAGTCTTCAAGTCGGCGGTAATGTACCATCATTAAATGACTCGTTAAACATATTCAAAAGTGGGTCAACAACTGCTTGTGGAAGGTTTGATAAGACTCTGTTGGTGTTGATGCCAGTTCCTGAGTATTCCAACTGATCTGGGTTAAGTTTTCTCCAGATTTCAGATAACTTTAAGTCTGTGATATATTGTAAAGTTGTTTTTCTAGATTGTTTTTTATGGGGATCACATTTTGTAGAGCGGTCTACCAACGGGTTCAAAGTGCAACTGACACCTCCACCAATAATATTTAATCCAAATCATGAAGAAACGTTCAGCACATGTTGGGTTGTCACTAATCTTCCTCGGGGGTCCTGGACAGTATTGGTAAGGTGAAAAGGAATTGTTTAATGGATGAGAATAAGAACCCCTCCAGTGTAACTGAATAACCTGACCAGACCACCTACCCTGCACCTGTTTACGTTCAGTGACTGTGATATGAATTTCCTGAAGAATTATTTTAGAGTAGGTTTTTAAGTCTATTCATGACCTGGTTCAGTTTGGTTATCTTATTGAGTCCTCTGACATTCCAGCTTGTAAATCTTAAATCAGACAGTTTTGGACTTTCGATGTTGGTTCATGCACAGTGAAAGAAACGACCATATTGAGTGTGACAAAAAAAAAAATAGAACAAACTTAACCCGACATTTAAGAAAACACTTAACCTTTGTAATTCCGTCCCTCCTCCCTTCCTTTACTTAAACTAAACATGTACGGGAAGCACCAATCCTCACTGATGAGGAGAGGTTTAACTGGCACTTCTCTCAGACCGCCCACGCGGTCCGTCCCAACCTGAGCATTCAAACATTTATCGTCCTAGAATGAAGCTTAGCATTATTATCGCTTCTTGATTTAACTGCCTCAGAAGCCTGTGTTAAATAAAAGATGTATCGAAACAATAATAGATGCATAAAATAAAGTGTCCACCAAATATGGTAGTAGCAGCTCTGCATATACTTAAAATAAATAAAGTACGGAATATACACAAACCCAACTTAGCAGAAACTATATTAAACTACTGTGCACCCATATTGTCCATCATATCAGTCGTTCTGTAGCTTCCTGTACTCCTCGGCATTCAGAAGTTTAGGAGTCTCGGATGAAGTTCTCCGATTCTTCTGGAGTTCCAGCTTCAATGAACGTTCTCCTCACCGCGTTGAATGGGCTCCGTGCCTTCACGGTTTCCGCTCACACATCTGGAGCAAAGAAGATTTTGTGAGCATCATGTGTGAGCGAGCGTTGTTCGGATGTGTTGAAGACAAACTCACGATCTTGAAATCGCAGGAAACGGATGATTCCCGCTCTGATCCTATCCGGTCTTGCCGCTAGTCTTTCCGAGGTGAACGACTTGGCGGCTTCGAGCTCCAGCTCTACCAGTCTGAGGTTCTTTCTCCGGGCACGATTTTCTAGGTCCTCCACCTTAGACTCTAAATACGTGATGCGTTTAGCGGCACCAGTCTGCTCACTCTGCAGGCTATCTTCACTTAGCATTAGCAGCGATAGCTTGCTGAAGGTCCGCAAAACTCTTTAGCACAGCATCGACAGAGCGATTCATCTCAGCTATGCGTCTCTCCACGTTGTCCAGTTTTGCCCCAAAGCCATCGAGAGTACTGATCCTGGTGTCCGTGGCGATGGCGGTCGTACTGAGTGACTGCAGCGCTAGCGCTAGCGCTAGCACCGCAGCTAAGTCACTCCGTGGGCTAGCTGCATCGTTAGCATCATCGGCTACCGCAGTAGTTGTAGTTTTGGGATCTGCAGCTGCTTTCAGTCTTTAAGCGTCGTTTGTTTAGACTTCTTGTAGAACCAGTTAGAACCGTTAATAGTTAATGAACTCGGACTTTTAGCAGAGCTGCGAGGAGCACCCACTCTAATCTTGGTCCCCCTTGTTTGTTTATTTTTATTTTTATTTTTATTTCTATTTACGCTTCATTTAAAAAAAAAAAATCAAATTAAATGAATTTCACATTTATTTACTATTCTTTTAAACATTTATTTCTGAGTTATTTTCTTTTTATAATTCTTTCTGCATTTTGTCTCAAAATCACACAACTGCTCTTATTCTTCAAAAATTAAACAAATACATTAAATTAATAAATGTATTAAAAATCCATTGATGTCATGAATAAATAAGATTCAAACTTATTGAATTAAGGAAATGAAAAACTTTGTTAAAAACGCTCATTCTAAGTTTCCCTTGCAGACGCCGTCAGGACGACCTGCGACCCGCCGCCTGGCCCCGCCCACACGGCCCCGCCGCCTGGCCCCGCCCACACGGCCCCGCTCAGCTCCGCCTCCTCCGACGCCTCTGCAGCCGGCAGCGCCGCCGGGCGGGGACGCCACGACTCCTCCAGCGATAAAGAAACGAACGGGGGACGGCGGGCGGGTCACCGCTGCATCGTCTGCGGGAAAAGTTTCCGCCACAGAGCGAATCTGGTGAAACACGCCGAGACGCACGCCGACAGGACGCAGTGTGGCGTCTGCGGCGAACACGGCGAGTCCTCCGAGCGTTTGTTTGACCACCTGAAGTCCCACAGAGAACCTGGCGGCGGTGGCGGCGGCGGCGGCGGCGGCGGTGGCGGCGGTGGCAGCGGTGGCGGCGGCGGCGGGACGTGTGAGATCTGCAGGAAGACGTTTCGGAACATGGAGACACACATGCGGAGTCACACGGGAGAGAAACCGTTCCGCTGCGACGCCTGCGGTAAGAGCTTCCCGCGGCCCGGAGCGCTGCGGCGCCACAAGAAGATCCACAGCCGCACGCCGGCCGTGTGTCCGGTCTGCGGGCTGACCTTCCCCCACAGCCGCCTGCTGCAGGTCCACCTGAAGACCCACGAAGAGGACGCCGCCCCGGACGGCGCCCAGCCCGAGGCGCCGAAGAGAGGTGGCGGGCGGGCGCCGGCGTCCTCGCCGTGCTGCAGAGTGTGCGGCGACTCGTTCCACAGCCGAGGCTTCCTGAGGAAACACGCCGAGACGCACTGCAGGGACGCTCGTGGCGTCTGCGGCGTCTGCGGGCAGCAGCTGGACGCGCCGGACGCCATGCTGACTCACCTGCGGTCCCACAGAGAGGCGGGCGGGACCTGCGGCGTCTGCCGGAAGACGTTCCAGAACATGGAGACGCACATGCGGAGCCACACGGGGATCAAACCGTACCGCTGCGCCGTCTGCAACAAGCGCTTCCCCCGGCCCGGAGCGCTGCGCCGCCACAAGAAGATCCACAGCGGCGAGCGGCCACACGCCTGCCAGCGCTGCGGGAAGACGTTCATCGAGAGCAGCGCCTTAAAGACGCACATCAGGAGTCACTCCGCCGAGGACGCCGCGCCACCACCACCGGACCCTCAGAGCCTGACGGAGACGGAGGAGAGTCGGCGTGGCGCCGAGGACGCCACGGCGTCCGGCCAGACGTCTCACTGCTGTCAGGTCTGCGGAGAGTCTTTTCAGAGTAGAGGAAGTCTGAGGAAACACGCCAAGAGTCACTCGGCGGCGTCCGTCTGCGGCATCTGCGGTGAAAGTTTCCCGCCGTCCGAGACCCTGACGGACCACCTGCAGACGCACCGAGACGCCGCCAAAATCTGTCACATCTGCGGTAAAACCTACCAGAACATCGAGACGCACATGCGGAGCCACACCGGCGTGAAACCGTACCGCTGCCCCGTCTGCGGGAAGTCTTTCCCCCGGCCCGGCGCCCTGCGGCGCCACAAGAGGATCCACAGCGGCGAGCGGCCGTACATCTGCGAGTTCTGCGGCAAGACGTTCATCGATAACGGCGCCCTGAAGACGCACGTCAGGAACCACACGGGGGACAACCCGGCGCAGCGCGTCTCCTGCGAGACCTGCGGGAAGAGCCTGGCGTCCGTCCACGTCCTGGAGGTCCACAAACGGATCCACACCGGCGAGAAGCCGTTCCTCTGCCGCGTCTGCGGGAAAGCCTTCAGGCAGGTGGGAGGGCTGAACGCCCACACGCTGACGCACACCGGCGAGAAGCCGTTCAGGTGCGGCCTCTGCACCAAGAGCTTCAGCACCAAAGGTTACCTGGAGACGCACGTCCGCTTCCACCGCGAGGAGCGCGCCTTCAGCTGCTCGCTGTGCTGGAAGGCCTTCGTCACCAAGAACGACCTGAAGAAACACCTGCTGACGCACAGCGGGGAGAAACCCTTCGGCTGCCGCGTCTGCGGGAAGAGCTACCAGGAGAAACGCTCCCGGGACGCCCACATGAAGGTCCACCTGGACGCCCGGGAGCCAATCAGGAAGCAGGACGGCCAGGAGCCAATCAGGAGGCAGGACGGCCAGGAGCCAATCAGGAGGCAGGACGGCCAGGAGCCAATCAGGAGGCAGGACGGCCAGGAGCCAATCAGGAGGCAGGACGGCCAGGAGCCAATCAGGAGGCAGGACGGCCAGGAGCCAATCAGGAGGCAGGACGGCCAGGAGCCAATCAGGAGGCAGGATGGCCAGGAGCCAATCAGGAGGCAGGACGTCCCGCCGCCTAACTTCATCCAGCTGTAGACTGAATCCCAGAGCGGTTTTTACAGCTCCGTTTACTGGTTCTAACAGTTTTTTTTACTGGTTTTACTTTTAAAAACTTTTTTTTTTACTGGTTTTACTTTTTAAAACTTTATTACTGGTTTTACTTTTTAAAACTTTTTTACTGGTTTTAACTAGCTTTACTGGTTTTTAACTGGTTTAACTGGTTCTTTTTACTGGTTTTACTGTTTTTTACTGGTTTTTAACTGGTTTAAATAGTTTTAATGGTTTTACTGGTTTTAAATGGTTTTTACAGTTTTTTCAAACTGGTTTTACTGGTCACTTGGTTCCTTCAGACTGATGTTTCACACAAACTTTTTATTTAAAAAACATGAACTCATATTTCCAGATGATTTCCAGCTGAAACGTTTTATTATTTTTTTATTATCTGTTTGTTTTCAGTTCGTAAGTAAATATTTATTCTATCTGTTACTTTATTCTGAAAACAGTCTGTGATCCTCCTCTGGCTTTATATTTTGTATTTTATGTTTTTATTGATCAAATGTTTTTCTGATATTTTTTGAGGAAGTTCAGGAAAAATAAATCAATTTCTTCCAAAAGATAACAAGTTTGTTTTCCTCCATTAGGCTGTAAAATGTTATTATATAAAATAAATAAACAATAATAATTCAAGCTGCGAGCTGCGTTTAACGGGTTACTTCCTGTCGCCAACAGGGGGCGCTATGACTTTGTGTGAATATTGATGTTTGGCTGTTTAAAGGCTTCTCATCACACATGACACATTTGGGTCAGATTTGACAATGTATACTCAACTTCCTGTACATGGCGAGTACTACAAAGGCACCACGATGCCACGCCCACATACGTTAAAAAATAAAAATTCTGTAAATATCGTTTAATCACAGAAGTCTTAAGATGATACTGACCAAGTTTAAAGTGAGTTAAAGAACAGAGCCTGGAAATGGCCCAAGATAACCTCAATTTACTCATTCAATTCAAGATGGCCGACTTCCTGTTGGGTTTAAGGTACGAGTCCAAGACGCTTTTCTGAACGTCGACTCATGCTGCATCTGTGTTCCCAATTCAGTTTCTCTTCATTCATTCAATATATTCAAAGATTCATTTCCTGAACGGCATGCCATAATATATATATATATATATATGTATATATATATATATACATATATATGTATATATGTATATATATACATATATACATGTATATATATATGTATATATATACATATATACATATATATACACTATGTATATATATGTATATGTATATATATAGATATATATAGATATATATATATACATATATATATATGTATATATATATACATATATACATATATATGTATATATGTATATATATATACATATATATACATATATATACATAGTGTATATATATGTATATATATACACATATATATATATACATATATATACATATATACATATATATACACTATGTATATATATGTATATATATACATATATATAGATATATATATACATATATATATATCTATATATATGTATATATATGCATATATACATATATATGTATATATATAAATATACATATATATATATATATATATATTTATTTTATATTTATATATATGCAAAATACCAACTTTTAAGGTGAAATTAAGCATTATTTGTGTCATTTTTTAAGGCCGACATAAATATTGAATCGATATCACGTTTAAATGTTCCAGTGTATACATGATGTGGATGTATTCTATATTACATAATAACTAAGAAAACACCATTGCAAGTTGTCTGAGATTTCATTTTTTTATGCAAACAAAGCATTTATGCTCTTCAAGTCAATCAAACTTTATTTATAAATCACATTTAAAACAACCAAAGTGCTGTACAGACATCACAGTTGAAGGAAATACGGTAAAAACTAAAATACTAAAATACATAAACACAGTGCAACAATAGAATAAAATACACACATTAGTCAAGTAAAAAATGGAAAAAAAATATAAAATACTCGATTTTCAGCAAAAATGAAGAAAGATAACTGTATATTTGTTTGATGAATGACTCAAACATATTGTAAATGTGGGGCGGGGCCCTCAGGCCCTAATGATGAGAAATAAATAATAATAATAAATAATAAATAATTTCCTCTAAATGCTCAGAGGGGTCAGTGTGGGGAAGCAAAGCTTGTTTTCTCTGCTCTCCTCTTCTCATATAGAGAAACATCAAGATAGAAAAACATTTAAATAAAAATACATGCAAAGAATAAGAAGTCTGACTGAATTCAAGTCAATAAAAATACAAACTGAAAGACAAATATGATGAAAGGAAATGTTTATTGCCTGAGACGGAGCATCCACAACCGTCTGAATCACCGAAACAAGGAAACGATGAACTCTTCATCAGGCAAGAACTCTCTCTGGTCACTTCAGGTCATATTTAAAGAAAAAGTCGCACATTTACTAGATTAAAGTGGCAAATCTACAAGAAAAAAGTTGCAGATTTACGAGAAAAAAGTGTGAAAAAAGCAGCTTTTTTCTCCCAGATTCACCACTTTAAATCTCATAAATCTGCACATTTTTTCTTGTAGATTTGCCACTTTAATCTGGTAAACTTTTTTCTCTAAATATTATTTTCATATGTTTATTTTACACATTCTGGCAGTATGTAATATCCTCCAATATTCTCTAGGGTTGGAATTTGGGATTTGCAAGTATTTCAATGAGTGTCCTATTAAGGGTTAAAGTGGTGGATCTGGAGAAAAGAGTTGCTTTTTCCCACTTTTTTCTCATAAATCTGCAACTTTTTTCTTGTTGCCACTTTAATCTAGTAAATGTGCAACTTTTTTCTCTAAATATGAGCTGAAGTGACCAGAGAGAGTTCTTGCCTGATGAAGAGTTAAACACAGAAACAGAGAATCACACATGCTCCACTCACAGGTGCAGTAAGGTTTGTAGATCACATGTTTAAAGATGTATATATGTGTGTGTGTGGGATAATATGTTTAAAGATGTATATGTGTGTGTGTGTGGGATAATATGTTTAAAGATGTATATGTGTGTGTGTGTGGGATAATATGTTTAAAGATGTATATATATATGTGTGTGTGGGATAATATGTTTAAAGATGTATATATGTGTGTGTGTGTGGGACAATATGTTTAAAGATGTATATATGTGTGTGTGTGGGATCATATGTTGATAAGTGATTGTTCCCCAGTCTTTGGCTGTGGTTGCTATGCTACAGCTTCCCTAGCAACGGAGCAGCAGGGATCCATATTTGGTCATCTGTCCAGAAATAACCAGCGCAGAGTTTTAGTGACTGAACCATCAGAATGAGGTTCATGTTGTTCTTCTCCCAGTTATCCCAGTTATCCCAGTTATCCCAGTTATCCCAGTTATCCCAGTTATCTCAGGAGATGAACCAAGGCTCGGACATGTGGAGGAGGTCTGCTCATAACATACTGTAACACAACACAGGATGTTTCTTTGTTGCCATGGTGATCCCATCATGAGGGGAGCATGAAATGATCTCCGGTACTATTGTTTCGGTAAGAAAACATGAACATCCACTATACTGACACGTATTTCATTACTGTCCCTTTAAGAGAAAAAAGACAGCAGTAAGACAAAAATCACATGTAGAACATTTTAACCCTTCATCAGGCAGAGAACTCTCTCTGGTCACTTCAGCTCATATTTAGAGAAAAAAGTTGCACATTCACTAGATTAAAGTGGCAAATCTGAGCGAAAAAAGTCGCAGATTTACGAGAAAAAAGTGGGAAAAAGCAACTCTTTTCTCCAGATTCACCACTTTAACCCTTAATAAGGCACTCATTGAAATACTTGCAAATTCCAGATTTCAACCCTAGAGAATATTGGAGGATATTACATACAGCCAGAATGTGTAAAAAAAAACATACGAAAATAATATTTAGAGAAAAAAGTTTACCAGATTAAAGTGGCAAATCTATGAGAAAAAAATGTGCAAATTTGTGATTTAAAGTGGTGAATCTGGGAGAAAAAAGTTGTTTTTTTCACACTTTTTTCTCGTAAATTTGCAACTTTTTTCTTGTAGATTTGCCACTTTAATCTAGTAAATTTGCAACTTTTTTCTCTAAATATGAGCTGAAGTGACCAGAGACAGTTCTTGCCTGATGAAGGGTTAATTCATGTTCGTGACCTCTGTATGAAGCCTCATAGCTGCTTCAGGGGGGAGGAGCTCAGCTCTCCAGCAGACTAACAGAAACACTAGAGGAACACATGCAGTTTAGATTCAGACTGAACATTTCAGCACCAAGACACATTGAGAGAAATGTTGGTACCGCTTTATATTAAGGTCCTTGTAATAACCGTTAATTAACAAGTAATAAGGCCTTGTAAGTCCTTACAAGATGCTTATTAACATTACTGTGTGTTTATAAGCTTATATAAGTGTTAATAATGGCATTACAATACAGCTAATAGCAGGCTATAAGAGATGTATAATAAGAACATTAATAAAAGCCTCATGAGTATCTTATAATCCTTCATAATAGCATTACAAACACCCATAACCACCCATTATGTCTTTGCCATGCCTTTATTCATCTTTTGTTTGCTTATTGATATTAAAATATACTTTATTGCTCATCTATTATAAGTTAACTATAAGTTAACGATGCTTTTAGCAGCTAAAGGGATCTAAAGCGAGAACAATGCCTTATTACGTGTTAATTACTGGTTATTAAGGAGCTTATCATAAAGCCTTACAGAATATTTAAATGCTCAACATGAACTGGCCCCATGGAGCCCCAGCAGTGCTTCTCCAGTCTGGGAGCACATAATAAACCATGTTATTTTGTTTACACTTCTGTTCTATGTTGTCTAGTGTTCGTTACTGTTTCTGTAGCAAAGAGGGGAACGTGAAGGGAAGAATGGGAGAAAGACAGGAAGGAAGTCAGGAGAAATGAAACTAATGACAACATTAAAGTCCAGGAATCCTTTGTAAGAACTGCCACTAACTCTTCTTATTTAGCCCATAAACTAAACCTTTAGGTTATTTACATAACCCCGGTTCTCTGAGTAATATGAGTGAGATGTCTCACTATGGGATGCACGCCCCCGCTGCAGACCTCAGAAGCATTAATCTCAATACGCCAATCCTGATTGGCTGGTAAACGTGTCCGTCCGTCCGCCCGCGGTAGTCCCACCTCCTATAAGTACCGCCTGCGGACGGGAACACGTCATTCAAGATAAGCACCTCTTCTCACCCGCCCAAGCAAGAAGGGTTGTCTGGTGAGACATCTCACTCATATTACTCAGAGAACCGGGGTTATGTAAATAACCTAAAGTTCTCTTTCATAATATTTCGTTCGATGTCTCACTATGGGATATGGTTGCTCCCGTATTGCCAGACAAGCTTATCCAGCGTCCACCAACCCTCAGGGAAAACAATCTGTTCCAATCAGGACATCAACACCGCGCTTGCCACGCACGGAGCGGAGACGTCCAACATATAAAAGCGGACAAAAGTGAGAGGCGAGGACCAACTCGCCGCCGCACAAATGTCCTGAACAGACACTCCCCTGAACAAGGCCCAGGATGTAGCCATGCCCCGAGTCGAGTGCGCTCGCAGACCCACAGGTGGCTGCAAACCCTGACCCGCATAGGCCAAAGCAATCGCCTCCACCACCCAGTGGGACAGGCGCTGCTTCGTAATAGGCTTCCCTCTATGAGGACTAGCCCAGGAGACGAACAGCTGATCGCTCCTCCTGAACCCCCCAGTCCTATCCACATAGGTGCGCACAGCACGGACTGGACATAACGCATGCGACCGCAGCTCACCAGATGAGGCAGCAAAGGCCACAAGGTCAATAGGAGAACATGAGCCCACCACCTTAGGCACAAAAGCCGGGTTGGGCCTCAAGGTCATCCTCACATCTCCCGGGAAGAACTGAGTGCATGACGGGTGCACCGAAAGCGCATGAATGTCACTAACCCGCTTCGCCGAAGCCAGAGCCAGTAACAACACCGTCTTGAGAGACACGTGTTTCAAGTCGGCCCCCTCCAGTGGTTCAAACGGAGGGCCCTTGAGCCCCTCCAAAACCACAGCCAGGTCCCAAGGCGGCACCAGCGGCCTGGACACGGGGAGAAGCCTGCGCGCCCCCTTCATAAAACGGCAAACGAGCGGGTGCTGGCCCACCGTTAGCTTCCCAAATCCCACGTGGCACGCGGCAATAGCCGCCAAGTACACCTTAACCGTGGAGAAAGCCTTCCGATTGTCAATCAGGTCCTGCAAGAATGACAAAATCACCCCCACCGGACACTGAAAAGGAACGTGGCCGTTTCTGTGGCACCACTCCTCAAACACCCTCCACTTACAGTCATACAGAGACCTAGTGGAGGCGGCTCGAGCACTCTGAATAGTGGAAATCATCCGCTGTGAGAGACCCCCAGCTGACAGATTGAGCCACTCAGGGGCCAAGCCCAGAGCGCCAGGCGCTCCGGGTGCGGATGGAAGACCATCCCCCCCCCTTGCGACAGCAGGTCCCTGCGCAGCGGGAGCTGCCAGGGTTGGGTGCACAGCAACCGATATATCTCCGCCAGCCAATGCATCGCAGGCCAATGCGGAGCTACCAGAATCAGCGCGTGGCCGTGCTCCCTCACTCTGGACAGAGTGGGGGGTATCAAGGCCAGGGGAGGGAACGCATAAAGAAGCTCGCGCGGCCAGGCGTGCGCTAACGCGTCTATGCCGAGGGGAGCATCCACGCCGCGCAGAGAGTAAAACAGCGCGCACTGCGCGTTCTCTCGCGACGCGAACAGATCCACCGCGGCCCGACCGTAACGGGACCACAACTGCTCCACAACCTCCGGGTGCAGAGTCCATTCCCCGTACACTGGCGCGCCCCTGGACAACAGGTCCGCGCCCGTGTTCAGGACTCCCGGAACATGCGTCGCTCTCAGGGAGAGGAGACGACCGCAGCTCCACAGGATCAGTCTGCGTGCCAACATGTGCAGCTGACGGGAGCGTAAACCCCCCTGACGGTTGATATACGCCACCGTCGTCGTATTGTCCGTCCTCACCAGGACATGATGACCCATGAGAGACGGAAGAAAATGTTTCAGGGAGAGGAACACCGCTGAAAGCTCCAGAAAATTTATGTCAGACCGCTGGAGGCCCACACTCCAGACGCCCCTCACAGACCGGCCCTCGTGAATCCCGCCCCATCCCGTCAGGCTGGCGTCCGTAGTGACCACCTTCCTGGACAGAACGGAGCCCATGGGTACCCCGCGGGTCAGAAAGGACGGGACTCGCCAGTGGCGCAGCGACCTGGCGCACCCCGGCGTGACCGGCACCATCCGTGCGCCGTGACGCACGGGGTCCAGCCCACATGAGGCCACCCACAGCTGGAATTCCCTCATGTGGAGGCGACCGAGACGGACTACGAGAATGGCAGACGCCATCAACCCGAGTAACCGAAGACACAACCTGAATCGAACAGATTTCCCCGGACGAAAAAGCGCGAGACATGTCCTGAAGACCCTCACACGCTCCGCCGAGAGGCGTGCCGTGAAAGACACTGAGTCCAGGGATAATCCCAGAAAGATTATCTCCTGCGCCGGGGACAGCACGCTCTTTTCCGCGTTTATCACGAAACCCAGATCCACCAGGTGTTGCATGAGAACACGCGTGTGCGCTCTGGCCTCCTGCTCCGACTGTGCCAGCAGCAGCCAGTCGTCCAGATACGTGGCCAGGCGGATGCCCTGCCGTCTCAGCGGGGCTATCGCCGCTTCCGTGCACTGCACAAACACCCTCGGGCTTAAAGACAGGCCGAAGGGAAGTATGCGATACTCGTAGCAGATCCCCTGGAAAGCGAACCTCAGATACTTTCTGTGGGGAGGATAGATTGGGATGTGGAAATACGCGTCTTTCAGATCGACAGAAGTGAACCAATCGTTCTGCCGCACAAGGCGCAACAGGGATGTGTGTGTAAGCATCCTGAATTTGTATTTCCTGAGAAATTTGTTCAGAGCACGTAAATCCAGGATAGGGCGAATACCGGTCCCCCCCCGTTTGGGAACCAGAAAATACCTGGAGTAAAAACCGCTCTGACACTGTGCAGGGGGAACGACACAAATTGCTCTTTTGTTTAACAGCGAGAGGATTTCCTCCTGCAAAACACGAGCTGACTCCCCCCGAGCCTGAGAGTGTATTATACCGGCGAACCGCGGAGGAACGGCGGCGAACTTCAACCTGTAACCCCGCGAAATCGTCCTCAACACCCAGGGCGGAGCCGCGAGTGCGGCCCATCTCTCCCACCTGAGGGAGAGAGTGGTCCCGCACCGCAGCCCCTCCACCACAAGAGGCCCCAGCCGCGGTGCGGTGGCGGCCTCCCGTGGTGGAACAGTGGCACGGCACTCGGACGGCACAGTGGACGGCCGTCCGGGTGGGCAGCGCGGCGGCCCCGCCGTCCCCGCCTCGGCTTTTACCCGAGGGGGAACAGCGAGCGTTGCCACCGCGCTGCTCATTGTGATTCTTTTGGCTTTTATTAGCTGCGCCCTCGGCACTCGGCCTGGATGCGGCAGCGGGACACATTTTATTTTCTTTGAGAAAATGTGTGTGTGTGTGCGTGCTTGTGGACGTAAGACAGGGGCAACCGCTGAACTCTCCGCCGTCAAACGTCCATCTCTCCCGGCTCGCTCTGGCGCAGGCCGTGGCGGCTGGGAGGCGGGGGCGTGGGGGACCCCCGGGCACACGCTGAAAAGCCGAACAGGTGGGGCTGGAGAACGGGGAACGTCCAGCTGCATCACCGGTGGAGAGAGGGGCGGTCAGGCCGCTCTCTTCTTTTTCCTGGCCTGGCCGGTAGCTTGCGCAGGCGGGGCCGACGAAGCCGCGGTCGGGACCGAGGGTTTTCTGGGCCAGCTGGGCCGACCTGGCTGGGAAGGCGGCGCAGGCTGGGGTCTTGGCTGCTTAGGCACTTTAAACCGTGAAACCTGGGAAGCAGCCTGTGCGAAGGTTTTATGCTGCGCAGGTGGAGAGGGCGCAGGGGGCTTACGGGGGAGGCAGAGCTGGAGAGCCTCATCCTCCTTCTTTTTGGCTTCACACCGCCGTTGCATTGAGGCCAACGCGGAGCCAAAAATCCCCTCCGGGACAATGGGCATGTCCAGGACGTCGTCCTTCTCCCTGTCCGACAGGTTGGCGAGGTTGAGCCACCGCGCCCGTTCCTGCAGGACCATGGTCCCCATCGCTTTCCCCGTGGCCTGGACCGCGCAGCGTTGGACACGGAGACACAGGTCGGTGATGACCGGGATCTCCTCCCACGCAGCCGGGTCCTGAGTTTGCACAAAATCCTCACACAACTCAGCCTGGTAGGCCGTGAGCAGGGAGAGGACATTGAGCGCTTTGGCCGAAAGCGCAGCTGCCTTGTAGGCCTTTTCAGTCAGGGCTGACTGAAAACGGTCCGACTTAGACGGCAGGCTGGGGCTCCGGGAGGATACCGCTGACAGCCGCGGGTGGAGGTGCGCCGCGACGAGTGGCTCCATCGGAGGCATACGGAGCAGGCCCAGGCTCTCCATCGCTTCACAGTCGAGGGACGAGGCACCGGGGACCGGGCTCCTGCTGCTGTAGGGGCGGTCTTTCCACGAGCGCGCCACCTCATCCAGCAGTTCTGGGAAGACGGGGAGAAGTTGCCTTGTCGCGCTCCTGGCCAGGGGCAATTTCTTCCCCTCGTAGCGGGACCTGGCGGTCTCAGCTACGACAGCGGGCCAGGGGATGGCCAGCCGGGCAGCAGCGCGTTTGCACACGTCGAGCATGTCCGAGCTGGGGAGGGGAGAAGCTGGTAAGCTACTCTCATCTCCATCCCGAAAGGCAACGGAGACCGCGGGCTTTGCAGCCCCGGCCGGAGTGATGAAGACGTCGTCCTCTTCTTCATCCTCTGATATGAGGAGTTCAGAGGCGCAGTCATCATCGTCCCCATAGTCCAATTCCAGGACGTCTTCCTCCTGCGGGGAGACCGTGGCGAGGTCAGCCTGGGAGCCCCAGCTGGCACAAGCCTCCGGTACCGCCACCGCAGCGACCCCCGTCTCCTCTCCGTCTCCGGCGGCGCAGTCGGATGGGAGATAGGGGTCGAATCCAGACAAGCTAGCCTGGCGGGCTAGCCGTCGACGGAGACTCTTGACCGTGAACACCGCGCAGTGTTGACACGAGCCGGGGACGTCGATAGCTAGCCGGGCGTGTTCCAGCCCTAGGCAGCCCGAGCAGACCTGGTGTGGATCCCTGCTCGCAATCTTGTTCCCACAGCGGCACGAGCGGGCCGCTGAGTCTCCGTGCCCTCTGGTGTGAGGGGTATTCACCTCCATTCCGTGCGAGCTGGTGTGCAGGCAGGGAGTCGAGGATAGTTAGCTGGTGTGCTAACGCTAATTGCACCGAGGGACCGGCTGGTGTGCCGACACTCGGT
Source organism: Centropristis striata (assembly GCF_030273125.1). Lineage (NCBI taxonomy): Eukaryota > Metazoa > Chordata > Actinopteri > Perciformes > Serranidae > Centropristis > Centropristis striata. The sequence goes on along the minus strand of NC_081530.1, from coordinate 36,899,029 downwards.
ACACGAGCTGCCTGGTGTGGCGCCGAGGACAGTGCTGACCAAGCCGTGGTGGGGCTAGGAAGCACTGAAATCGATCTGGTATGATCGACGAAGCAAATAAAATGTCCAAAAAACAAGCTAGCGCCCGGCGACAGAAGCTAAGTAAGATCCGTCTACAGACAGTTAAGCTAGCTAGCCTTGGACGCAAGATATGCTCCGGGTGAGAAGAGGTGTTTGAATGACGTGTTCCCGTCCGCAGGCGGTACTTATAGGAGGTGGGACTACCGCGGGCGGACGGACGGACACGTTTACCAGCCAATCAGGATTGGCGTATTGAGATTAATGCTTCTGAGGTCTGCAGCGGGGGCGTGCATCCCATAGTGAGACATCGAACGAAATATTATGAAAGAGAACATTATTTAAACAATTGCAACTACTTACAATTTATGAGGTCAATAAGTATCAAACAGGTTCTTATGTATAAAGTAATTAGCCTTCCTGCATCTTTACCTTTTACTTTTTTCATATTTACTTTGAGTTTAATTCTCATTATCATGCACATCTTACAAGAAGAAAGAATGATTTACATATTCCTTTCTGTAGGACCTCTGTTGACAAATTCTCATTAGTTTATCAAGGTGTTAGACATAAAACATCTAACAGAATCATCTTCCTCTTTAAATACTTTGAAGACCAAGCTCAAAAAATCCCTATAGATGTTCTACACCTTTGTATTTGTTTTGTTTGTATTTAGTTTGTATTTTTTTATTTCCATCTAGCTATGTAATTTAAGTAAAGTATAGTTATTTATAGGTTTAAGAGGGAGGGTCGTATATATAAGCCCCTTGGGCTTTTTGATCTTTCCTGCATTTTCTTTTACTGTTTTTGTACTGTTATTTCCTAACGATTGTATGTTTTTTAAGTGCAAACAACAATAAATAAAAAAATTTTTAAAAAAAAGTAGCATCATATAATGTAAATGGCATACTCAACCCAGTCAGAAGGAGTGAGATAATAAGAAAGATGAAACAAGAAGCAGTCGGGTGATATTATCACAGGAGACCCGTCTATCAGAGGAGGAACACTCAAAGCTCCAGAGGAACGGCTTCAACCAGATACGTTCTGCCTCCTCCAGGACAGGACAGGACAGGACAGGACAGGACAGGACAGCAGAGAGGAGAGGACAGGACAGGAGAGAGGACAGGACAGGAGAGGACAGGACAGGACAGGACAGGACAGCAGAGAGGAGAGGACAGGACAGCAGAGAGGAGAGGACAGGACAGCAGAGAGGAGAGGACAGGACAGCAGAGAGGAGAGGACAGGACAGCAGAGAGGAGAGGACAGGACAGCAGAGAGGAGAGGACAGGACAGCAGAGAGGAGAGGACAGGACAGCAGAGAGGAGAGGACAGGACAGGAGAGAGGACAGGACAGGACAGGACAGGACAGGAGAGAGGACAGGACAGGACAGGACAGGACAGGACAGGAGAGGACAGGACAGGACAGGACAGGACAGGACAGGACAGCAGAGAGGAGAGGACAGGACAGCAGAGAGGAGAGGACAGGACAGCAGAGAGGAGAGGACAGGACAGCAGAGAGGACAGGACAGGACAGGACAGGACAGGAGAGAGGACTCGCTGGTTTAACTTCAGGGAAGATTCATTTCAAAAAACGTCAGTGACCGGGGCATAGAGGGCAGGTCTCATGGTTATTAGAAGGGGAGGGTCAGAGACTGGATCAGATGTAAGATCTGGATCAGAGACTCTCAGCTGGACTCCTCAGGAGGAACATAAAGGGTCTGATGTCTGAGCTGGGACCGTTGGTGTCTGGAGGGATCTGAATCCCACAAGTAAAGATTTTACTTTTTACTCCTCACCACATCATTTATATTCGAGGATGGATTATTTTTTGATGTATAATAAAGATTACAGGGTAGAAACATGGAGCTATCTGACCACAGCCCTCTTTATTCAACATCTACTGGAAGAGAAAGAGACGACAATTTGGAGGCTAAATCCAAATATATTAAAAGGACACATGAAAGAAGGAGTAGTGAAGGAACTGCAGACCTATATTATATTATATTATATTATATTATATAGAGGATAATGTCCCGTCTGTGCTGTGGGACGCATGTAAGGCAAGATAATAGCTGAATCAGCATATTTAAACAAGACTAGACAGTTGAGACACTACAATCAGATCTAGAAAGCTTGAAAGAGAGCATAAAGAACAACTGGAAGAGCACAAAAATCAGGAAATTAAAGAAAAGAAAACAGAGATGAATGAGATTTATATGCAGGAGGTCAAAAACGATGACTGTACATGAAACAAAGATATTATGAAGTGGGGGTAAATCAGTTAAACTGTTGGCAGAATAAGGCACCCACATACAAGATCAACAGTGGAAACAACATTCAAAAGTGCTTTGAAAATTACTATAAAAATCTATATGCTCAACTGAAAGCTAGTAATAAAACCCAGATGGATGGATTTTATTTTTAGGGAACTTAAATGTACCAACAGTTACAGAAGAGCAGAATCAGCTTTAACTGCAGAAATAACAGACCAGGAAATAAATAAATGAATAAGGCAATCTCAAATCTGAAGGCTGCACAGTAAACTCTACAGTGTCAAAGTACATTGACTCTTTCAGAGTTACTCCAACAGCAGCTGGAGTGAGATACGGCCCAGTGTTGGTGAAGATATACCTTGTTAAAATAGGCAGAATACTCTGATTTCAGAGGGATAATGTGCCAGCAGCATTAAGGTAGCTAACGCTAGCTAATTAACATTAATATTAAGTAGGAAACACGCAAATGATCAATAGTTACGTTAACTTTGTTAATACAGTGTGGTGTGTGTGATTGTGTATTTTCTTTGTGACGCTGGAATATTATAGTGAAATAGCAAAGATTGCTTGTGGCTAAACTAGCTAAAGTTCATGTTAGCTGGACTATCCATGTCTCTGCATGAGCGGGTAGACATGAACTCTGGGGACTGAGTAAGCTTGTGTTTTGTATTTTAAAGTAACTGCAGGTGTTACTGACAGACTCTGTCATTGTTATTGTGTTGGAGACATTATATTTAACCTGAAACCTTACAAGGCTCCTTTCTCTCACACCGCGGCTGTGAAGCGGTTTCATCGGTCCTGTTCATGATTTCAAACCGGGAGAGTTTGTTTATTGCTCAGATTTTGGTAATTTTCTTTCGTTTATGTGCTTCTAGATCTGCTTCTCTGTGTGGAAATATGCTACATGGTTCATTAGCTTCGCCTTTGTCTGTTTTTACTCCCAGCAGTTGTCACGGGGTGTTTCACTTTGAAAATGACCGGATCCGCCCGCTGGAGCTGCTCTGTGAGGACGCGGCTGCTCTGTGAGGACGCGAGCTGCTCTGTGAGGACGCGAGCTGCTCTGTGAGGACGCGGGCTGCTCTGTGAGGACGCGGGCTGCTCTGTGAGGACGCGAGCTGCTCTGTGAGGACGCGGGCTGCTCTGTGAGGACGCGGGCTGCTCTGTGAGGACGCGGCTGCTGGCGGTGCCGGTCATAAATACACCAGCAGAGGCCTTGATGATGTTGCTGCAACATACAGGATAAACTTTGGGCAAACACACTTGCCAAGAAAAACAAATACAGAGATAACTGAAAACCATCACCAAAGTAAAATCACATGAACATGTAAATATGTGACGCAGTGTATATGGAAACCAAACACAAGAATATTTGAGCATAAATCATATGCTGAGTATATGTTAACCAGTATCTGTTTACCTGTGTGTATATGGATATATATAGTTTTTTAGATCATCTCAGGCTCAGACTGACTTGATTCCTGTGGTCTATGTCTAGTACCTTCAGGTTGAATCACTTATTGTAAGTCGCTTTGGACAAAAGCGTCTGCTAAATGACATGTAATGTAATGTAATGTAATGTGATGTAATGTAATGTAATGTGATGTAATGTAATGTAATGTAATGTAATGCTTAACATTAAAGGTGGCCTCACTTCTGAGCTGCTCAATTGAAATGCATGATATTCTTAATTTGAGGGAATACAGTGCGTATATATTTTTGTTCTTGTAATAATGAGCACATGAACTTAAACCATGAAGTGTGCTGGTACTCTGCAGGGAGCATGCTGCTCAAAGCTAAACCTGGTGATGACCAAAGATTTGTAAGAATAACGGAGCCAAATCTGAAAGAATTTTTGATTGCAGGTAAGAAATTGACATTGTGTAATCAAGACTTGTAACATTGGCTTTAAATGCTAATAGTAACCTAATTTAACTGTTTAAAATTGATATACTGGAGTATTAATATAAAATGATAGAAAATGTTAAGTTCTTGGATTTTGGAATTGATCAATAACTTACAAACGTGTATATATAGATAATTTTAACTCATGTTAAATGTTTGTTTGAGCCCTACTGTAAAAGGTAATCCAGATTAAGTGAGTAGAGAAATGTTATCATTAGATAAGATGATTTTCCTGTTTACAAAAGCTTTTGTGCCTGTTTCCTAGCATTTGCAGAGTTTGGTGTCCAGCTGTAACAGAAGGTGTGAAGGTTGTGGACAGTTCAGGGTTAGATGAGTTGGATGAAGATGTTTCTGAGGATGTAGTAATGGATCCCTCAGCTGGGGGGTTAACCATCAAATATGACTTCAATTTCTATTATGTTATGATGTTTATTAGAAGTGACAGGTTAGGGTTACCAGCAAACTATATAATGTGTTCTTATTTTGATTCCTCAGTCCATGATTAGAATCTGTCTCCAGGGTAGCCTCTCCTGAGCAGCCACCTGAATCATTCCTTGGACTCTGAGGATACAGACATCATTTCTGATAGTCCCTCCAGAAAACCTCAGGCTGGATGCAGACGCTAAGCAAGTACGTTCTTATCAATAAGTTCTTATGACATTTACATGATCTGAAGACATTGTTGATCTCATGATTATGTCTTGAAGTTTGTTTGTTTTTTTAGCCCCTGAAATTATTTTATTTCATTATAATAAAGTGCACTTCAAGTACATCAAAGTTATTAAAGTAAATTACATTAATATACATGTTTTATTTTTGCATTGTGTTTCAAGTTGGTGGAATCCGTTCTCACCAACAAACCTGGTGGGGAACGTGTAATAAATGAATACAACCGAACCAAATCTTTGATGGATGAAACCAGACGAAAAATGGTGAACACACTGGCAGCTGACATGACAGAAAAAAATGGGTTAACAGTCCTGAATCTATCTTAGAGATTAATTTACAATTGGAATTAAATCCAGTGAATATAACTGCAAACTCCTTTCCCCACCCAGTACATCCCCACCCAGTACATCCCCACCCAGTACATCCCCACCAGTACATCCCCACCAGTACATCCCCACCCAGTACATCCCCACCAGTACATCCCCAACCAGTACATCCCCACCAGTACATCCCCACCCAGTACATCCCCACCCAGTACATCCCCACCAGTACATCCCCACCCAGTACATCCCCACCCAGTACATCCCCAACCAGTACATCCCCACCCAGTACATCCCCACCCAGTACATCCCCACCCAGTACATCCCCAACCAGTACATCCCCACCCAGTACATCCCCACCCAGTACATCCCCACCAGTACATCCCCACCCAGTACATCCCCACCCAGTACATCCCCAACCAGTACATCCCCACCCAGTACATCCCCACCCAGTACATCCCCACCAGTACATCCCCACCCAGTACATCCCCAACCAGTACATCCCCACCAGTACATCCCCACCCAGTACATCCCCACCAGTACATCCCCACCCAGTACATCCCCACCCAGTACATCCCCACCCAGTACATCCCCAACCAGTACATCCCCACCCAGTACATCCCCACCCAGTACATCCCCACCAGTACATCCCCACCCAGTACATCCCCAACCAGTACATCCCCACCAGTACATCCCCACCCAGTACATCCCCACCAGTACATCCCCACCCAGTACATCCCCACCCAGTACATCCCCAACCAGTACATCCCCAACCAGTACATCCCCAACCAGTACATCCCCAACCAGTACATCCCCACCCAGTACATCCCCACCCAGTACATCCCCACCCAGTACATCCCCACCAGTACATCCCCACCCAGTACATCCCCAACCAGTACATCCCCACCCAGTACATCCCCACCCAGTACATCCCCACCAGTACATCCCCACCCAGTACATCCCCACCCAGTACATCGCCACCCAGTACATCCCCACCCAGTACATCCCCAACCAGTACATCCCCAACCAGTACATCCCCAACCAGTACATCCCCACCCAGTACATCCCCAACCAGTACATCCCCACCCAGTACATCCCCACCCAGTACATCCCCACCCAGTACATCCCCACCAGTACATCCCCACCCAGTACATCCCCAACCAGTACATCCCCACCCAGTACATCCCCACCAGTACATCCCCACCCAGTACATCCCCACCAGTACATCCCCACCAGTACATCCCCACCCAGTACATCCCCACCCAGTACATCCCCACCCAGTACATCCCCACCAGTACATCCCCACCCAGTACATCCCCACCCAGTACATCCCCACCAGTACATCCCCACCCAGTACATCCCCACCCAGTACATCCCCACCCAGTACATCCCCACCAGTACATCCCCAACCAGTACATCCCCACCCAGTACATCCCCAACCAGTACATCCCCACCCAGTACATCCCCACCCAGTACATCCCCACCCAGTACATCCCCAACCAGTACATCCCCACCCAGTACATCCCCACCCAGTACATCCCCACCAGTACATCCCCAACCAGTACATCCCCACCCAGTACATCCCCACCCAGTACATCCCCACCCAGTACATCCCCACCAGTACATCCCCACCCAGTACATCCCCACCCAGTACATCCCCACCAGTACATCCCCAACCAGTACATCCCCAACCAGTACATCCCCACCCAGTACATCCCCACCAGTACATCCCCACCCAGTACATCCCCACCCAGTACATCCCCACCAGTACATCCCCACCCAGTACATCCCCACCCAGTACATCCCCACCCAGTACATCCCCACCCAGTACATCCCCAACCAGTACATCCCCACCCAGTACATCCCCACCAGTACATCCCCACCCAGTACATCCCCACCCAGTACATCCCCAACCAGTACATCCCCACCCAGTACATCCCCACCCAGTACATCCCCAACCAGTACATCCCCACCCAGTACATCCCCACCAGTACATCCCCACCAGTACATCCCCACCCAGTACATCCCCACCCAGTACATCCCCACCCAGTACATCCCCACCAGTACATCCCCACCCAGTACATCCCCACCCAGTACATCCCCACCAGTACATCCCCACCAGTACATCCCCACCCAGTACATCCCCACCAGTACATCCCCACCCAGTACATCCCCAACCAGTACATCCCCACCAGTACATCCCCACCCAGTACATCCCCACCAGTACATCCCCACCCAGTACATCCCCACCAGTACATCCCCACCCAGTACATCCCCACCCAGTACATCCCCAACAGTACATCCCCACCCAGTACATCCCCACCCAGTACATCCCCAACCAGTACATCCCCACTCAGTACATCCCCACCCAGTACATCCCCAACCAGTACATCCCCACCCAGTACATCCCCACCCAGTACATCCCCAACCAGTACATCCCCACCCAGTACATCCCCACCCAGTACATCCCCAACCAGTACATCCCCACCCAGTACATCCCCACCCAGTACATCCCCACCAGTACATCCCCACCCAGTACATCCCCAACAGTACATCCCCACCCAGTACATCCCCACCCAGTACATCCCCAACCAGTACATCCCCACCCAGTACATCCCCACCCAGTACATCCCCACCAGTACATCCCCACCCAGTACATCCCCACCCAGTACATCCCCAACCAGTACATCCCCACCCAGTACATCCCCACCCAGTACATCCCCACCAGTACATCCCCACCCAGTACATCCCCACCCAGTACATCCCCACCCAGTACATCCCCACCAGTACATCCCCACCCAGTACATCCCCACCAGTACATCCCCACCCAGTACATCCCCAACCAGTACATCCCCACCAGTACATCCCCACCCAGTACATCCCCACCAGTACATCCCCACCAGTACATCCCCACCCAGTACATCCCCACCCAGTACATCCCCAACAGTACATCCCCACCCAGTACATCCCCACCCAGTACATCCCCAACCAGTACATCCCCACCCAGTACATCCCCACCCAGTACATCCCCAACCAGTACATCCCCACCCAGTACATCCCCACCCAGTACATCCCCAACCAGTACATCCCCACCCAGTACATCCCCACCCAGTACATCCCCAACCAGTACATCCCCACCCTGTACATCCCCACCCAGTACATCCCCACCAGTACATCCCCACCCAGTACATCCCCAACAGTACATCCCCACCCAGTACATCCCCACCCAGTACATCCCCAACCAGTACATCCCCAACCAGTACATCCCCACCCAGTACATCCCCACCAGTACATCCCCACCCAGTACATCCCCACCCAGTACATCCCCAACCAGTACATCCCCACCAGTACATCCCCACCAGGCAGGTGAAAGAAAAGCACGCCAGAGGAACAGTGACCTTACTCCCCTACCTCAGTGACCCGCTCTCTAAGAACGGTTATGTGAGTTAACACAGTAATGGTTGTAGTAATGTTGTAATGAAAAAAATGAATCCTATCAGAACCTGTTGTTTTCACTTTTAAATGTAATTAATGAAAGTCTTTTTTTGTTCCTTTCATCCTCCAGGAGCACTATTATGATGGTGATGGTGCTGAAGACAGGCGGTCGTCATTTGGAGGTAATACTGGAAAAATGTATGGAACAAAACAGTCGCCCAATCAGTTATTGCATTTGTTGCACATAATGTTTTTTAGTAAAATTATACAATATTTTTCTTAAAGTCTAACTACACCCTTCAGTTCCTCTGACTTTGTCTCCAGGCTGACGTGGCAAATTTTAGCGTGATTCAAAACACTAGACATTTTGAGCCATTTCCAACATACAAAATAATAGTAATAATCATAAATTGTGAAGGAAAAATGTCAATATTAACACCAGCACTGATATGTTTCATCACAGTCTAGTCATCAATTAAGGTTATGCTTTTGGGTAGAGTAACTCTTTCAAAGTTTTTATTTACAATACTCTCCCCATGTGATGTAGAATCAGCCAAAGGATCTGGTGAAAACGAGTCTGGAGGTCCAACTGTTTGTTCCAGTGACTGAAGATCAGTGCAACGAGGCAATCTAGTTGATGAAACACTCAGCTGATGAGGACGCTGTCAAGAAGAAAATGAAACTGACGTTTGTGTATCCCCACAACATGGTCCTTGACCCCCAGCAGGCCAGCAACATACTGTCCCACTGTCCACCTTCTAAAGACATCAAAGGCTTGGTAATTATCTATCATTATTTTTAAAATATTATGACAGTTGCGTGCAGTAAAACTCCAGAAACTATCACCCTATAACTTTGGTTGCCTGTCAGATAATTGAAATTGTCACCCATCACCACCCCACCCCAGGTTGAACAGGATCTCATTCTGATGTTTGGAGAGGAAACCTCCAGCAAGCTTCTGGAGAGGAAACCTCCATCAAGCTTCTGGAGAGGAAACCTCCAGCAAGCTTCTGGAGAGGAAACCTCCAGCAAGCTTCTGGAGAGGAAACCTCCAGCTTCTGGAGAGGAAACCTCCATCAAGCTTCTGGAGAGGAAACCTCCAGCAGGCTTCTGGAGAGGAAACCTCCATCAAGCTTCTGGAGAGGAAACCTCCAGCTTCTGGAGAGGAAACCTCCAGCAAGCTTCTGGAGAGGAAACCTCCAGCTTCTGGAGAGGAAACCTCCATCAAGCTTCTGGAGAGGAAACCTCCAGCAAGCTTCTGGAGAGGAAACCTCCAGCAAGCTTCTGGAGAGGAAACCTCCAGCCAGCTTCTGGAGAGGAAACCTCAAGCTTCTGGAGAGGAAACCTCCAGCAAGCTTCTGGAGAGGAAACCTCAAGCTTCTGGAGAGGAAACCTCCAGCCAGCTTCTGGAGAGGAAACCTCCAGCAAGCTTCTGGAGAGGAAACCTCCAGCAAGCTTCTGGAGAGGAAACCTCCAGCCAGCTTCTGGAGAGGAAACCTCAAGCTTCTGGAGAGGAAACCTCCAGCAAGCTTCTGGAGAGGAAACCTCCAGCAAGCTTCTGGAGAGGAAACCTCAAGCTTCTGGAGAGGAAACCTCCATCAAGCTTCTGGAGAGGAAACCTCCATCAAGCTTCTGGAGAGGAAACCTCCAGCAAGCTTCTGGAGAGGAAACCTCAAGCTTCCGGAGAGGAAACCTCCATCAAGCTTCTGGAGAGGAAACCTCCATCAAGCTTCTGGAGAGGAAACCTCCAGCAAGCTTCTGGAGAGGAAACCTCCATCAAGCTTCTGGAGAGGAAACCTCCAGCAAGCTTCTGGAGAGGAAACCTCCAGCCAGCTTCTGGAGAGGAAACCTCAAGCTTCTGGAGAGGAAACCTCCAGCAAGCTTCTGGAGAGGAAACCTCCAGCAAGCTTCTGGAGAGGAAACCTCAAGCTTCTGGAGAGGAAACCTCCATCAAGCTTCTGGAGAGGAAACCTCCATCAAGCTTCTGGAGAGGAAACCTCCAGCAAGCTTCTGGAGAGGAAACCTCAAGCTTCCGGAGAGGAAACCTCCATCAAGCTTCTGGAGAGGAAACCTCCATCAAGCTTCTGGAGAGGAAACCTCCAGCAAGCTTCTGGAGAGGAAACCTCCATCAAGCTTCTGGAGAGGAAACCTCCAGCCAGCTTCTGGAGAGGAAACCTCCAGCCAGCTTCTGGAGAGGAAACCTCAAGCTTCTGGAGAGGAAACCTCCAGCAAGCTTCTGGAGAGGAAACCTCCAGCAAGCTTCTGGAGAGGAAACCTCCAGCAAGCTTCTGGAGAGGAAACCTCCAGCAAGCTTCTGGAGAGGAAACCTCCATCAAGCTTCTGGAGAGGAAACCTCCAGCAAGCTTCTGGAGAGGAAACCTCCAGCAAGCTTCTGGAGAGGAAACCTCCAGCAAGCTTCTGGAGAGGAAACCTCCAGCAAGCTTCTGGAGAGGAAACCTCCAGCAAGCTTCTGGAGAGGAAACCTCCAGCAAGCTTCTGGAGAGGAAACCTCCAGCAAGCTTCTGGAGAGGAAACCTCCAGCCAGCTTCTGGAGAGGAAACCTCAAGCTTCTGGAGAGGAAACCTCCAGCAAGCTTCTGGAGAGGAAACCTCCAGCAAGCTTCTGGAGAGGAAACCTCAAGCTTCTGGAGAGGAAACCTCCAGCAAGCTTCTGGAGAGGAAACCTCCATCAAGCTTCTGGAGAGGAAACCTCCAGCAAGCTTCTGGAGAGGAAACCTCCAGCAAGCTTCTGGAGAGGAAACCTCCAGCAAGCTTCTGGAGAGGAAACCTCCAGCCAGCTTCTGGAGAGGAAACCTCAAGCTTCTGGAGAGGAAACCTCCAGCAAGCTTCTGGAGAGGAAACCTCCAGCAAGCTTCTGGAGAGGAAACCTCCAGCAAGCTTCTGGAGAGGAAACCTCCAGCAAGCTTCTGGAGAGGAAACCTCCATCAAGCTTCTGGAGAGGAAACCTCCAGCAAGCTTCTGGAGAGGAAACCTCCATCAAGCTTCTGGAGAGGAAACCTCCATCAAGCTTCTGGAGAGGAAACCTCCAGCAAGCTTCTGGAGAGGAAACCTCAAGCTTCTGGAGAGGAAACCTCCATCAAGCTTCTGGAGAGGAAACCTCCATCAAGCTTCTGGAGAGGAAACCTCCAGCAAGCTTCTGGAGAGGAAACCTCCATCAAGCTTCTGGAGAGGAAACCTCCAGCCAGCTTCTGGAGAGGAAACCTCCAGCCAGCTTCTGGAGAGGAAACCTCAAGCTTCTGGAGAGGAAACCTCCAGCAAGCTTCTGGAGAGGAAACCTCCAGCAAGCTTCTGGAGAGGAAACCTCCAGCAAGCTTCTGGAGAGGAAACCTCCAGCAAGCTTCTGGAGAGGAAACCTCCATCAAGCTTCTGGAGAGGAAACCTCCAGCAAGCTTCTGGAGAGGAAACCTCCAGCAAGCTTCTGGAGAGGAAACCTCCAGCAAGCTTCTGGAGAGGAAACCTCCATCAAGCTTCTGGAGAGGAAACCTCCAGCAAGCTTCTGGAGAGGAAACCTCAAGCTTCTGGAGAGGAAACCTCCATCAAGCTTCTGGAGAGGAAACCTCCAGCAAGCTTCTGGAGAGGAAACCTCAAGCTTCATCCCCACCCAGTACATCCCCAACCAGTACATCCCCACCCAGTACATCCCCACCCAGTACATCCCCAACCAGTACATCCCCACCCAGTACATCCCCACCCAGTACATCCCCAACCAGTACATCCCCACCCAGTACATCCCCACCCAGTACATCCCCAACCAGTACATCCCCACCCTGTACATCCCCACCCAGTACATCCCCACCAGTACATCCCCACCCAGTACATCCCCAACAGTACATCCCCACCCAGTACATCCCCACCCAGTACATCCCCAACCAGTACATCCCCAACCAGTACATCCCCACCCAGTACATCCCCACCAGTACATCCCCACCCAGTACATCCCCACCCAGTACATCCCCAACCAGTACATCCCCACCAGTACATCCCCACCCAGTACATCCCCACCAGGCAGGTGAAAGAAAAGCACGCCAGAGGAACAGTGACCTTACTCCCCTACCTCAGTGACCCGCTCTCTAAGAACGGTTATGTGAGTTAACACAGTAATGGTTGTAGTAATGTTGTAATGAAAAAAATTGAATCCTATCAGAACCTGTTGTTTTCACTTTTAAATGTAATTAATGAAAGTCTTTTTTTGTTCCTTTCATCCTCCAGGAGCACTATTATGATGGTGATGGTGCTGAAGACAGGCGGTCGTCATTTGGAGGTAATACTGGAAAAATGTATGGAACAAAACAGTCGCCCAATCAGTTATTGCATTTGTTGCACATAATGTTTTTTAGTAAAATTATACAATATTTTTCTTAAAGTCTAACTACACCCTTCAGTTCCTCTGACTTTGTCTCCAGGCTGACGTGGCAAATTTTAGCGTGATTCAAAACACTAGACATTTTGAGCCATTTCCAACATACAAAATAATAGTAATAATCATAAATTGTGAAGGAAAAATGTCAATATTAACACCAGCACTGATATGTTTCATCACAGTCTAGTCATCAATTAAGGTTATGCTTTTGGGTAGAGTAACTCTTTCAAAGTTTTTATTTACAATACTCTCCCCATGTGATGTAGAATCAGCCAAAGGATCTGGTGAAAACGAGTCTGGAGGTCCAACTGTTTGTTCCAGTGACTGAAGATCAGTGCAACGAGGCAATCTAGTTGATGAAACACTCAGCTGATGAGGACGCTGTCAAGAAGAAAATGAAACTGACGTTTGTGTATCGCCACAACATGGTCCTTGACCCCCAGCAGGCCAGCAACATACTGTCCCACTGTCCACCTTCTAAAGACATCAAAGGCTTGGTAATTATCTATCATTATTTTTAAAATATTATGACAGTTGCGTGCAGTAAAACTCCAGAAACTATCACCCTATAACTTTGGTTGCCTGTCAGATAATTGAAATTGTCACCCATCACCACCCCACCCCAGGTTGAACAGGATCTCATTCTGATGTTTGGAGAGGAAACCTCCAGCAAGCTTCTGGAGAGGAAACCTCCATCAAGCTTCTGGAGAGGAAACCTCCAGCAAGCTTCTGGAGAGGAAACCTCCAGCAAGCTTCTGGAGAGGAAACCTCCAGCTTCTGGAGAGGAAACCTCCATCAAGCTTCTGGAGAGGAAACCTCCAGCAGGCTTCTGGAGAGGAAACCTCCATCAAGCTTCTGGAGAGGAAACCTCCAGCTTCTGGAGAGGAAACCTCCAGCAAGCTTCTGGAGAGGAAACCTCCAGCTTCTGGAGAGGAAACCTCCATCAAGCTTCTGGAGAGGAAACCTCCAGCAAGCTTCTGGAGAGGAAACCTCCAGCAAGCTTCTGGAGAGGAAACCTCCAGCCAGCTTCTGGAGAGGAAACCTCAAGCTTCTGGAGAGGAAACCTCCAGCAAGCTTCTGGAGAGGAAACCTCAAGCTTCTGGAGAGGAAACCTCCAGCCAGCTTCTGGAGAGGAAACCTCCAGCAAGCTTCTGGAGAGGAAACCTCCAGCAAGCTTCTGGAGAGGAAACCTCCAGCCAGCTTCTGGAGAGGAAACCTCAAGCTTCTGGAGAGGAAACCTCCAGCAAGCTTCTGGAGAGGAAACCTCCAGCAAGCTTCTGGAGAGGAAACCTCCAGCAAGCTTCTGGAGAGGAAACCTCAAGCTTCTGGAGAGGAAACCTCCATCAAGCTTCTGGAGAGGAAACCTCCATCAAGCTTCTGGAGAGGAAACCTCCAGCAAGCTTCTGGAGAGGAAACCTCAAGCTTCCGGAGAGGAAACCTCCATCAAGCTTCTGGAGAGGAAACCTCCATCAAGCTTCTGGAGAGGAAACCTCCAGCAAGCTTCTGGAGAGGAAACCTCCATCAAGCTTCTGGAGAGGAAACCTCCAGCCAGCTTCTGGAGAGGAAACCTCCAGCCAGCTTCTGGAGAGGAAACCTCAAGCTTCTGGAGAGGAAACCTCCAGCAAGCTTCTGGAGAGGAAACCTCCAGCAAGCTTCTGGAGAGGAAACCTCCAGCAAGCTTCTGGAGAGGAAACCTCCAGCAAGCTTCTGGAGAGGAAACCTCCATCAAGCTTCTGGAGAGGAAACCTCCAGCAAGCTTCTGGAGAGGAAACCTCCAGCAAGCTTCTGGAGAGGAAACCTCCAGCAAGCTTCTGGAGAGGAAACCTCCAGCAAGCTTCTGGAGAGGAAACCTCCAGCAAGCTTCTGGAGAGGAAACCTCCAGCAAGCTTCTGGAGAGGAAACCTCCAGCCAGCTTCTGGAGAGGAAACCTCAAGCTTCTGGAGAGGAAACCTCCAGCAAGCTTCTGGAGAGGAAACCTCCAGCAAGCTTCTGGAGAGGAAACCTCAAGCTTCTGGAGAGGAAACCTCCAGCAAGCTTCTGGAGAGGAAACCTCCATCAAGCTTCTGGAGAGGAAACCTCCAGCAAGCTTCTGGAGAGGAAACCTCCAGCAAGCTTCTGGAGAGGAAACCTCCAGCAAGCTTCTGGAGAGGAAACCTCCAGCCAGCTTCTGGAGAGGAAACCTCAAGCTTCTGGAGAGGAAACCTCCAGCAAGCTTCTGGAGAGGAAACCTCCAGCAAGCTTCTGGAGAGGAAACCTCCAGCAAGCTTCTGGAGAGGAAACCTCCAGCAAGCTTCTGGAGAGGAAACCTCCATCAAGCTTCTGGAGAGGAAACCTCCAGCAAGCTTCTGGAGAGGAAACCTCCATCAAGCTTCTGGAGAGGAAACCTCCATCAAGCTTCTGGAGAGGAAACCTCCAGCAAGCTTCTGGAGAGGAAACCTCAAGCTTCTGGAGAGGAAACCTCCATCAAGCTTCTGGAGAGGAAACCTCCATCAAGCTTCTGGAGAGGAAACCTCCAGCAAGCTTCTGGAGAGGAAACCTCCATCAAGCTTCTGGAGAGGAAACCTCCAGCCAGCTTCTGGAGAGGAAACCTCCAGCCAGCTTCTGGAGAGGAAACCTCAAGCTTCTGGAGAGGAAACCTCCAGCAAGCTTCTGGAGAGGAAACCTCCAGCAAGCTTCTGGAGAGGAAACCTCCAGCAAGCTTCTGGAGAGGAAACCTCCAGCAAGCTTCTGGAGAGGAAACCTCCATCAAGCTTCTGGAGAGGAAACCTCCAGCAAGCTTCTGGAGAGGAAACCTCCAGCAAGCTTCTGGAGAGGAAACCTCCAGCAAGCTTCTGGAGAGGAAACCTCCATCAAGCTTCTGGAGAGGAAACCTCCAGCAAGCTTCTGGAGAGGAAACCTCAAGCTTCTGGAGAGGAAACCTCCATCAAGCTTCTGGAGAGGAAACCTCCAGCAAGCTTCTGGAGAGGAAACCTCAAGCTTCATCCCCACCCAGTACATCCCCAACCAGTACATCCCCACCCAGTACATCCCCACCCAGTACATCCCCAACCAGTACATCCCCACCCAGTACATCCCCACCCAGTACATCCCCAACCAGTACATCCCCACCCAGTACATCCCCACCCAGTACATCCCCAACCAGTACATCCCCACCCAGTACATCCCCACCCAGTACATCCCCAACCAGTACATCCCCACCCAGTACATCCCCACCCAGTACATCCCCAACCAGTACATCCCCACCCAGTACATCCCCACCAGTACATCCCCACCCAGTACATCCCCAACAGTACATCCCCACCCAGTACATCCCCACCCAGTACATCCCCAACCAGTACATCCCCACCCAGTACATCCCCACCCAGTACATCCCCACCAGTACATCCCCACCCAGTACATCCCCACCCAGTACATCCCCAACCAGTACATCCCCACCCAGTACATCCCCACCCAGTACATCCCCACCAGTACATCCCCACCCAGTACATCCCCACCCAGTACATCCCCACCCAGTACATCCCCACCAGTACATCCCCACCCAGTACATCCCCACCAGTACATCCCCACCCAGTACATCCCCAACCAGTACATCCCCACCAGTACATCCCCACCCAGTACATCCCCACCAGTACATCCCCACCAGTACATCCCCACCCAGTACATCCCCACCCAGTACATCCCCAACAGTACATCCCCACCCAGTACATCCCCACCCAGTACATCCCCAACCAGTACATCCCCACCCAGTACATCCCCACCCAGTACATCCCCAACCAGTACATCCCCACCCAGTACATCCCCACCCAGTACATCCCCAACCAGTACATCCCCACCCAGTACATCCCCACCCAGTACATCCCCAACCAGTACATCCCCACCCTGTACATCCCCACCCAGTACATCCCCACCAGTACATCCCCACCCAGTACATCCCCAACAGTACATCCCCACCCAGTACATCCCCACCCAGTACATCCCCAACCAGTACATCCCCAACCAGTACATCCCCACCCAGTACATCCCCACCAGTACATCCCCACCCAGTACATCCCCACCCAGTACATCCCCAACCAGTACATCCCCACCAGTACATCCCCACCAGGCAGGTGAAAGAAAAGCACGCCAGAGGAACAGTGACCTTACTCCCCTACCTCAGTGACCCGCTCTCTAAGAACGGTTATGTGAGTTAACACAGTAATGGTTGTAGTAATGTTGTAATGAAAAAAATGAATCCTATCAGAACCTGTTGTTTTCACTTTTAAATGTAATTAATGAAAGTCTTTTTTTGTTCCTTTCATCCTCCAGGAGCACTATTATGATGGTGATGGTGCTGAAGACAGGCGGTCGTCATTTGGAGGTAATACTGGAAAAATGTATGGAACAAAACAGTCGCCCAATCAGTTATTGCATTTGTTGCACATAATGTTTTTTAGTAAAATTATACAATATTTTTCTTAAAGTCTAACTACACCCTTCAGTTCCTCTGACTTTGTCTCCAGGCTGACGTGGCAAATTTTAGCGTGATTCAAAACACTAGACATTTTGAGCCATTTCCAACATACAAAATAATAGTAATAATCATAAATTGTGAAGGAAAAATGTCAATATTAACACCAGCACTGATATGTTTCATCACAGTCTAGTCATCAATTAAGGTTATGCTTTTGGGTAGAGTAACTCTTTCAAAGTTTTTATTTACAATACTCTCCCCATGTGATGTAGAATCAGCCAAAGGATCTGGTGAAAACGAGTCTGGAGGTCCAACTGTTTGTTCCAGTGACTGAAGATCAGTGCAACGAGGCAATCTAGTTGATGAAACACTCAGCTGATGAGGACGCTGTCAAGAAGAAAATGAAACTGACGTTTGTGTATCGCCACAACATGGTCCTTGACCCCCAGCAGGCCAGCAACATACTGTCCCACTGTCCACCTTCTAAAGACATCAAAGGCTTGGTAATTATCTATCATTATTTTTAAAATATTATGACAGTTGCGTGCAGTAAAACTCCAGAAACTATCACCCTATAACTTTGGTTGCCTGTCAGATAATTGAAATTGTCACCCATCACCACCCCACCCCAGGTTGAACAGGATCTCATTCTGATGTTTGGAGAGGAAACCTCCAGCAAGCTTCTGGAGAGGAAACCTCCATCAAGCTTCTGGAGAGGAAACCTCCAGCAAGCTTCTGGAGAGGAAACCTCCAGCAAGCTTCTGGAGAGGAAACCTCCAGCTTCTGGAGAGGAAACCTCCATCAAGCTTCTGGAGAGGAAACCTCCAGCAGGCTTCTGGAGAGGAAACCTCCATCAAGCTTCTGGAGAGGAAACCTCCAGCTTCTGGAGAGGAAACCTCCAGCAAGCTTCTGGAGAGGAAACCTCCAGCTTCTGGAGAGGAAACCTCCATCAAGCTTCTGGAGAGGAAACCTCCAGCAAGCTTCTGGAGAGGAAACCTCCAGCAAGCTTCTGGAGAGGAAACCTCCAGCCAGCTTCTGGAGAGGAAACCTCAAGCTTCTGGAGAGGAAACCTCCAGCAAGCTTCTGGAGAGGAAACCTCAAGCTTCTGGAGAGGAAACCTCCAGCCAGCTTCTGGAGAGGAAACCTCCAGCAAGCTTCTGGAGAGGAAACCTCCAGCAAGCTTCTGGAGAGGAAACCTCCAGCCAGCTTCTGGAGAGGAAACCTCAAGCTTCTGGAGAGGAAACCTCCAGCAAGCTTCTGGAGAGGAAACCTCCAGCCAGCTTCTGGAGAGGAAACCTCCAGCAAGCTTCTGGAGAGGAAACCTCAAGCTTCTGGAGAGGAAACCTCCATCAAGCTTCTGGAGAGGAAACCTCCATCAAGCTTCTGGAGAGGAAACCTCCAGCAAGCTTCTGGAGAGGAAACCTCAAGCTTCCGGAGAGGAAACCTCCATCAAGCTTCTGGAGAGGAAACCTCCATCAAGCTTCTGGAGAGGAAACCTCCAGCAAGCTTCTGGAGAGGAAACCTCCATCAAGCTTCTGGAGAGGAAACCTCCAGCCAGCTTCTGGAGAGGAAACCTCCAGCCAGCTTCTGGAGAGGAAACCTCAAGCTTCTGGAGAGGAAACCTCCAGCAAGCTTCTGGAGAGGAAACCTCCAGCAAGCTTCTGGAGAGGAAACCTCCAGCAAGCTTCTGGAGAGGAAACCTCCAGCAAGCTTCTGGAGAGGAAACCTCCATCAAGCTTCTGGAGAGGAAACCTCCAGCAAGCTTCTGGAGAGGAAACCTCCAGCAAGCTTCTGGAGAGGAAACCTCCAGCAAGCTTCTGGAGAGGAAACCTCCAGCAAGCTTCTGGAGAGGAAACCTCCAGCAAGCTTCTGGAGAGGAAACCTCCAGCAAGCTTCTGGAGAGGAAACCTCCAGCCAGCTTCTGGAGAGGAAACCTCAAGCTTCTGGAGAGGAAACCTCCAGCAAGCTTCTGGAGAGGAAACCTCCAGCAAGCTTCTGGAGAGGAAACCTCAAGCTTCTGGAGAGGAAACCTCCAGCAAGCTTCTGGAGAGGAAACCTCCATCAAGCTTCTGGAGAGGAAACCTCCAGCAAGCTTCTGGAGAGGAAACCTCCAGCAAGCTTCTGGAGAGGAAACCTCCAGCAAGCTTCTGGAGAGGAAACCTCCAGCCAGCTTCTGGAGAGGAAACCTCAAGCTTCTGGAGAGGAAACCTCCAGCAAGCTTCTGGAGAGGAAACCTCCAGCAAGCTTCTGGAGAGGAAACCTCCAGCAAGCTTCTGGAGAGGAAACCTCCAGCAAGCTTCTGGAGAGGAAACCTCCATCAAGCTTCTGGAGAGGAAACCTCCAGCAAGCTTCTGGAGAGGAAACCTCAAGCTTCTGGAGAGGAAACCTCCATCAAGCTTCTGGAGAGGAAACCTCCAGCAAGCTTCTGGAGAGGAAACCTCAAGCTTCATCCCCACCCAGTACATCCCCAACCAGTACATCCCCACCCAGTACATCCCCACCCAGTACATCCCCAACCAGTACATCCCCACCCAGTACATCCCCACCCAGTACATCCCCAACCAGTACATCCCCACCCAGTACATCCCCACCCAGTACATCCCCAACCAGTACATCCCCACCCTGTACATCCCCACCCAGTACATCCCCACCAGTACATCCCCACCCAGTACATCCCCAACAGTACATCCCCACCCAGTACATCCCCACCCAGTACATCCCCAACCAGTACATCCCCAACCAGTACATCCCCACCCAGTACATCCCCACCAGTACATCCCCACCCAGTACATCCCCACCCAGTACATCCCCAACCAGTACATCCCCACCAGTACATCCCCACCCAGTACATCCCCACCAGGCAGGTGAAAGAAAAGCACGCCAGAGGAACAGTGACCTTACTCCCCTACCTCAGTGACCCGCTCTCTAAGAACGGTTATGTGAGTTAACACAGTAATGGTTGTAGTAATGTTGTAATGAAAAAAATTGAATCCTATCAGAACCTGTTGTTTTCACTTTTAAATGTAATTAATGAAAGTCTTTTTTTGTTCCTTTCATCCTCCAGGAGCACTATTATGATGGTGATGGTGCTGAAGACAGGCGGTCGTCATTTGGAGGTAATACTGGAAAAATGTATGGAACAAAACAGTCGCCCAATCAGTTATTGCATTTGTTGCACATAATGTTTTTTAGTAAAATTATACAATATTTTTCTTAAAGTCTAACTACACCCTTCAGTTCCTCTGACTTTGTCTCCAGGCTGACGTGGCAAATTTTAGCGTGATTCAAAACACTAGACATTTTGAGCCATTTCCAACATACAAAATAATAGTAATAATCATAAATTGTGAAGGAAAAATGTCAATATTAACACCAGCACTGATATGTTTCATCACAGTCTAGTCATCAATTAAGGTTATGCTTTTGGGTAGAGTAACTCTTTCAAAGTTTTTATTTACAATACTCTCCCCATGTGATGTAGAATCAGCCAAAGGATCTGGTGAAAACGAGTCTGGAGGTCCAACTGTTTGTTCCAGTGACTGAAGATCAGTGCAACGAGGCAATCTAGTTGATGAAACACTCAGCTGATGAGGACGCTGTCAAGAAGAAAATGAAACTGACGTTTGTGTATCGCCACAACATGGTCCTTGACCCCCAGCAGGCCAGCAACATACTGTCCCACTGTCCACCTTCTAAAGACATCAAAGGCTTGGTAATTATCTATCATTATTTTTAAAATATTATGACAGTTGCGTGCAGTAAAACTCCAGAAACTATCACCCTTTAACTTTGGTTGCCTGTCAGATAATTGAAATTGTCACCCATCACCACCCCACCCCAGGTTGAACAGGATCTCATTCTGATGTTTGGAGAGGAAACCTCCAGCAAGCTTCTGGAGAGGAAACCTCCATCAAGCTTCTGGAGAGGAAACCTCCAGCAAGCTTCTGGAGAGGAAACCTCCAGCAAGCTTCTGGAGAGGAAACCTCCAGCTTCTGGAGAGGAAACCTCCATCAAGCTTCTGGAGAGGAAACCTCCAGCAGGCTTCTGGAGAGGAAACCTCCATCAAGCTTCTGGAGAGGAAACCTCCAGCTTCTGGAGAGGAAACCTCCAGCAAGCTTCTGGAGAGGAAACCTCCAGCTTCTGGAGAGGAAACCTCCATCAAGCTTCTGGAGAGGAAACCTCCAGCAAGCTTCTGGAGAGGAAACCTCCAGCAAGCTTCTGGAGAGGAAACCTCCAGCCAGCTTCTGGAGAGGAAACCTCAAGCTTCTGGAGAGGAAACCTCCAGCAAGCTTCTGGAGAGGAAACCTCAAGCTTCTGGAGAGGAAACCTCCAGCCAGCTTCTGGAGAGGAAACCTCCAGCAAGCTTCTGGAGAGGAAACCTCCAGCAAGCTTCTGGAGAGGAAACCTCCAGCCAGCTTCTGGAGAGGAAACCTCAAGCTTCTGGAGAGGAAACCTCCAGCAAGCTTCTGGAGAGGAAACCTCCAGCAAGCTTCTGGAGAGGAAACCTCCAGCAAGCTTCTGGAGAGGAAACCTCAAGCTTCTGGAGAGGAAACCTCCATCAAGCTTCTGGAGAGGAAACCTCCATCAAGCTTCTGGAGAGGAAACCTCCAGCAAGCTTCTGGAGAGGAAACCTCAAGCTTCCGGAGAGGAAACCTCCATCAAGCTTCTGGAGAGGAAACCTCCATCAAGCTTCTGGAGAGGAAACCTCCAGCAAGCTTCTGGAGAGGAAACCTCCATCAAGCTTCTGGAGAGGAAACCTCCAGCCAGCTTCTGGAGAGGAAACCTCCAGCCAGCTTCTGGAGAGGAAACCTCAAGCTTCTGGAGAGGAAACCTCCAGCAAGCTTCTGGAGAGGAAACCTCCAGCAAGCTTCTGGAGAGGAAACCTCCAGCAAGCTTCTGGAGAGGAAACCTCCAGCAAGCTTCTGGAGAGGAAACCTCCATCAAGCTTCTGGAGAGGAAACCTCCAGCAAGCTTCTGGAGAGGAAACCTCCAGCAAGCTTCTGGAGAGGAAACCTCCAGCAAGCTTCTGGAGAGGAAACCTCCAGCAAGCTTCTGGAGAGGAAACCTCCAGCAAGCTTCTGGAGAGGAAACCTCCAGCAAGCTTCTGGAGAGGAAACCTCCAGCCAGCTTCTGGAGAGGAAACCTCAAGCTTCTGGAGAGGAAACCTCCAGCAAGCTTCTGGAGAGGAAACCTCCAGCAAGCTTCTGGAGAGGAAACCTCAAGCTTCTGGAGAGGAAACCTCCAGCAAGCTTCTGGAGAGGAAACCTCCATCAAGCTTCTGGAGAGGAAACCTCCAGCAAGCTTCTGGAGAGGAAACCTCCAGCAAGCTTCTGGAGAGGAAACCTCCAGCAAGCTTCTGGAGAGGAAACCTCCAGCCAGCTTCTGGAGAGGAAACCTCAAGCTTCTGGAGAGGAAACCTCCAGCAAGCTTCTGGAGAGGAAACCTCCAGCAAGCTTCTGGAGAGGAAACCTCCAGCAAGCTTCTGGAGAGGAAACCTCCAGCAAGCTTCTGGAGAGGAAACCTCCATCAAGCTTCTGGAGAGGAAACCTCCAGCAAGCTTCTGGAGAGGAAACCTCCATCAAGCTTCTGGAGAGGAAACCTCCATCAAGCTTCTGGAGAGGAAACCTCCAGCAAGCTTCTGGAGAGGAAACCTCAAGCTTCTGGAGAGGAAACCTCCATCAAGCTTCTGGAGAGGAAACCTCCATCAAGCTTCTGGAGAGGAAACCTCCAGCAAGCTTCTGGAGAGGAAACCTCCATCAAGCTTCTGGAGAGGAAACCTCCAGCCAGCTTCTGGAGAGGAAACCTCCAGCCAGCTTCTGGAGAGGAAACCTCAAGCTTCTGGAGAGGAAACCTCCAGCAAGCTTCTGGAGAGGAAACCTCCAGCAAGCTTCTGGAGAGGAAACCTCCAGCAAGCTTCTGGAGAGGAAACCTCCATCAAGCTTCTGGAGAGGAAACCTCCAGCAAGCTTCTGGAGAGGAAACCTCCAGCAAGCTTCTGGAGAGGAAACCTCCAGCAAGCTTCTGGAGAGGAAACCTCCATCAAGCTTCTGGAGAGGAAACCTCCAGCAAGCTTCTGGAGAGGAAACCTCAAGCTTCTGGAGAGGAAACCTCCATCAAGCTTCTGGAGAGGAAACCTCCATCAAGCTTCTGGAGAGGAAACCTCCAGCAAGCTTCTGGAGAGGAAACCTCCATCAAGCTTCTGGAGAGGAAACCTCCAGCCAGCTTCTGGAGAGGAAACCTCCAGCCAGCTTCTGGAGAGGAAACCTCAAGCTTCTGGAGAGGAAACCTCCAGCAAGCTTCTGGAGAGGAAACCTCCAGCAAGCTTCTGGAGAGGAAACCTCCAGCAAGCTTCTGGAGAGGAAACCTCCAGCAAGCTTCTGGAGAGGAAACCTCCATCAAGCTTCTGGAGAGGAAACCTCCAGCAAGCTTCTGGAGAGGAAACCTCCAGCAAGCTTCTGGAGAGGAAACCTCCAGCAAGCTTCTGGAGAGGAAACCTCCAGCAAGCTTCTGGAGAGGAAACCTCAAGCTTCTGGAGAGGAAACCTCCATCAAGCTTCTGGAGAGGAAACCTCCATCAAGCTTCTGGAGAGGAAACCTCCAGCAAGCTTCTGGAGAGGAAACCTCCATCAAGCTTCTGGAGAGGAAACCTCCAGCAAGCTTCTGGAGAGGAAACCTCCAGCAAGCTTCTGGAGAGGAAACCTCCATCAAGCTTCTGGAGAGGAAACCTCAAGCTTCTGGAGAGGAAACCTCCAGCTTCTGGAGAGGAAACCTCCAGCAAGCTTCTGGAGAGGAAACCTCCAGCAAGCTTCTGGAGAGGAAACCTCCAGCTTCTGGAGAGGAAACCTCCAGCAAGCTTCTGGAGAGGAAACCTCCAGCTTCTGGAGAGGAAACCTCCATCAAGCTTCTGGAGAGGTGGCCGGTCATGTTCAAGAGAAAGATCATCCAACAACGCAGAAAGCTTCCATCCACTAGTGAGCTTGAAGAAGTCTTGCTGGCAGCGGATCCTCCTGAGGATGGCACTGAAGCTGATGTTGGTAAGCTGATTGTTCTTGTTCTTGTTCTATTGCTCTCATATACGTGGAACATATTATCATCATGTCTAAACATTTACATATTAGCATAATACTGTAAGCTGGATCAGTGATAAATGTAAGTGGACTTTATGTACGCAGTATATTGAACAAAACTTCAAGAGAACTAAAGTGTTGGAGCTATGGTTTGAACTGGCTAACTGCTAGTGATGATGTAAAACTTTCCTTTATGGTTTCTTTTTTCTTTTCTTTTTTAATATAAATGCTGCTGCCATTGCAGAGCACTGACTTGTGTTGACAGCCTGCATAACTGAAGTGTGTTGAGATTGATCATGTGGTTGTTGTTACAGGTTGGGACGGAGACCTTTCACCGGTTTTACTGCTGCTCCACCTGATTCCACCCTCTGCTCAGGGCCGAGAGAGACCAGGAAAGGTTTCAGCACCAAGCAGAGAAGCATCTTGTGGTCTTTAAGAAGGTTTGTATTATTGGAGGTTATTGAGGGACAAATCTTATATAATTGCCTAATAGTTGTAGAATATGGTCATGCACAATAAGGCATTAATAAAGTGCTTTATAATGAGTACTGCCAGCCAACATGCTGCTAACGTGTATTCTAATAAGCAACTAGTTGGTGAATATGTCTAACTTAAGTGGTATTTAGTTTTTATGTTCCTTCTGTCTTGGTTTTATGTATCACAACTGTCTAACTGTGATCATATCTTCATGTGATTGTCTCCGCAGACTGGAACAAACATCCATCACCACCAGAGCTCAGCAACATCTCCTGGCTGTTGGAGTTCAGAAGACTGCAACCCACCAGTTCTTCATCATCCTGGACAAGAACGCCATACCTTGCAGGTCGACCTCTTCTCTTGGTGCCTTTGATAAACTGTTTCAGGCTCATTTTGTGTTTCTGTCTCCTGAATTTTTGCCTGACATAGTTGAGAGCTGCTATTAAAGTTTTTAAATGCATTATTTTGTGGAAACTTGTGATTTTTACTTACTTAATGGTGCTTTTTTTGGTCTAAGTTGACACTACAAAATAGTAAATTAAGAGTAATATTTACACTCTTCAGTGTTGTTTAACCTTTGGTGTAACATTTCATAAACACTATCCAGTGTAAGCGAGTGTTACATTTTTACTCTATTTAGAGTTAATTTAACTCTGAAATTCTAAACACTATGGAAAGAGTCAATTCAACACAATTCAGAGTGGGACCATATACACTCGGAAATAGTGTTAAATTCAACTCTTTAAGTGTTACTTTAACACTGCGGAATTTACTGTGTAACATAAATAAATTAAATAACGTTAATGCAAATTTCTACATAAATTTAATGTGTAAATTTACTTAAAGTTTAAGTATACTTTACATAAACCTTATGAGTTTATTCAAGCATCTCATACGCAAGCAGTTATGAAAAAGTTTCTTTATTAACATTAAGCACCAAATATGGGCAACAGATTACTGTTTAGGGAACACATATTCACCATTAATTAGTTGCTTATTAGCATGTAAATAAGTAACATATTGTCTCTTAATGAGTCATTATTCAGTAGTTATTAATGTCTTATTCTGCATGGCCTTATTATACAACCAGTAAGACATTAACTAAGAGTTTTCCCTCAATAAACTCAGAATTATTGCTGATTAGTAGTAAGTAAGGAAGGTTTTTTATATGAGTTATGATCTTAATATGCTTTACTTCGTATGGACTTTATGAGTCTCTTTAACTTTATATGTAATATTGAATGAACTCATAAGGTTTATGTAAAAGTATACGTACATTTTAAGTAAATTTACGCATTAAGTTTATGTAGAAAATTGCATTAACGTTATTTAATTTATCTATATTACTTTTTAATGAAAGAAAAACATTGCATTTCATTTGACCTTTTACATTCAACGTATGTAATGAAATTACATGGAAAATTTACATGTAATTAAATTACATAAAGTCCACGTTTTTGGCTTAATAATTGTTTTGAGTGTATGAGCATTAAATCTCTGCACCACACTGTGTTTCCTGCTCTTATCTGCCATTTCTTCCAGTTTCTTAATGTCCAGTTGTTTACATGGGTTATAAAAGTTTATTATCACCATCTTCCTCTTTTTTTACCCATATTTCTGTTATAATACTCTCCATCTCAGCTCCAGTATCAATAACCTGTATGGAATCCTGCTCCTGTCTCTTCTGACTGATACGTTTCCCTTCATAATAAAGTCTAGCTTCGGTTTAACCAATACCTCTGGTGTTTCCTGTTGACTATATATACATTGCTTTAACTCCTGACCGTTGCATTCCACTGGAGGATTATCATTATTATTATTAATACGACCCAGTAATGATGATTCTTGACTCATCTCTTCCCATCTCAGTGCATGACTAAATGCGTGTGTGCATGTTTGTGTATGTATACTTACAGATGTGTATGTGGGGGAGGGAGGGGTGGGTTTTGTCATTTTTATTGTTTGTTTTTTCTTATTTTTTGTAAAGCACTTTGTGTTGCATTTTTATGTATGAAAAGCGCTATATAAATAAAGTTTGATTGATTGATTGATCTCGTCCCTCTCATAGTGATAGAAAAATTGCATGAGGAAACCTTGAAAACTGATAATCTGTCACCAACAGAACAAACCTCACCATTTCTCTGCTCAGATCGTTGATGGGAAATGAAGAGCTGGAGACGTCCAAGTTCTCAGTTTAACAAAGTTTTATTACAATACGTCAAAAAATGTGCATTTTACAGAGATTCTCCGGGTTCAACATTAACTCATGTCCCTGATACAAACAGACGTGTTTCAGTTGGTGAAGTCTGAACCACGACTCTCTCCCTGAACACATTAAAATACTAACATTTGTTAAAACATGCTGGTCGATTTCCTCCAGGAAGTCCCGCCTTCTTGATCGCTGATTCGCCAGTTTTAATCAATACAGCGGCACGTCATGCCAAAAAATGTCAAAAAACATTCTGTCTTGTTATTGTCTCACAAAGATATCACGTCTACAGAGTCAAAGGATTTTAACTGTCTCTTCTAAAAGTCTAAAAAATATGAAACAGACAATGAAATATATGTAGTCAAAGTTTCTAAACCAAAATTAACACACAAACATAATCATTGTATCAAATCATATTGTCTGATTAATATAAATGCACAGAGATATTTATTACAGTCAGGTTCAGTGAATGAGGCATAGTGACCTGTGATGACTGTTGGAGAAGAATCACAAAGAGGAAGAAGAGAAGAAGAGGAAGACAGGAACTTTTCATTTTCAACAAGTATAATATTCAAATGATTCCAACAATATCCAGATGATGAACTGCTGCTTTGACTCTAATCTGGATTCTTTCTGTTTTAGATGGAACATCTGCTGTTATCTGCTATAAATGTCACCAAACTCTTTTTCACCTCCAACATTTTCTTTTCAGTTTCATGTCCAGTTCTAATCTCCTCTTGTTTCTCTCTATTCTGTTGCTTGCCATTAACCCTCTATGGTACGGTGTTGCTCTCAGGCAACATATCCATTTTAAGCCTGTCAAATTTATACAATGCATGTTTTTGATTGATGCGATGCTTTAAAAAAGAGGGAAGAGTATGTGGAACCAATAGCAATGCTTTAATTTGTCACATGACCTCCAGGCGGCCATATTGAAACACTATTTTGCAGACTTTTTTTCAAAGGAAACAGCTTTGCCATTTTGTGCCACAAAAAAATCACTCAAACCGTCATTTCCTGGCCCTTTTCCATCTTGAAAAAAAAAAATTCCTGCTCATAGGTGAGAAAACCTTCGTTTTAGATAGTTTCATAAACTTAGACTGTTCAAGACATTCATTTCAATGGGTTGTTGGTTCAGGCAACATTCAGTTAAAAAAGTTCCTTTTATAATGTTTCTAAATTTAAAATGTTATGTATTGTTCCCTGTTGAAGCTACTGAATCGTCTACACATGTTTATGAAATAAATAATGTTAAAATTAATTTTACAAGCTTTCTTTTTCACTTGTGCACCGTATGGTACAATGTTGCCTCCGGGCAACAAACCCCTAAATCTTCAGATTATGTTTATTTGGTCTATTTCAAGACAAAAAAAGACTCTCTAAACATTTTTTCATAAAGCATACCATAGAGGGTTAAAACTCTCTGTCTCGCTCTCCTGGCAGCTTCAGCATACGATTCTTTTTCATTCACTTTTATTATTTATTATTTATTGTTGTTTCTCTCTTCATGACCCCAGTACGCCACACTATGTTCTCCTCCACAGCTGCAACATTTTGGTTTCACACCTGTTCCACATGTTCCATCTTCCTGTTCTCCTCCACACCTTGAACACCTTCTGTTACCTTTCCTGTGTTCAGCTACATGTCCATCCTGACACTGGAGCACCTCGCTGGCTTTGGAACAAACTCTCACATTATATTTTACAAATCCACTATATAGTTCTCCTGGGATATGTTTACCACTACTGTCTCTGACTCCTCTTGTCGTTCTTTTGGCCTCTCTAACTGTTATTTCTCTGTTCAGCTCTTTCCTGCTGATTCCAAGGGGAAGCCCTGTTATCACTCCTTTACATCAGATATTCCTCTGCTCACCAACTCTCACTGTCTTTCTAACCTTCACTCTCCATTTCTGAGCCTTTTCAACTTGAGTTTCTGTGTTACACCCAGTTAGCAAGTGTCCGTCTGCTAATACCTTAGCATACTCAGCTTCTCCTACTGGAGCTCTGATTATTTTTGTGATTTTTAGTGGGTCTATTTTCCTTCCTCCCCCTTCTCCTTCAGATCTCACCACTACATTAAGGGATCCTTTTTCCTCTCTGTGCTTCCTCTCCCTGTCCCTCACTGTCCGTTCCTTCAAATTGAAGTGCAAAATTTAAAAAAAATTTGCTTCTTTTTTCTCTTCTTCTTTTCTTCTTTAACATATAGCACTCCTTAGCAATGACAGCTAGCTCTTTAAGTTCTGTACTTACTTGATTCCTGTGGTCTATGTCCAGTATCATCAGGTTAAGTCGCTTTGGACAAAAGCGTCTGTTAAATGACATGTAATGTAATGTAAAGTTGTGATGGAGTTGTCATGTTCCCATGAGGAGGCAGACACCCGCATGCTCCTACATGCTACTCACGCCCTCATCTGGAATATGTGATGTGAACGACCTTCGGTATCTGCTGTTCTGCAGCAAAAGGGGTGAAGTTGAGTCAAGATACTGAACACAAGTGACAAATGACTTAAAAAAGACACCAAAAGACACAAAATGACCAAAGAAAGACACAAAATGACAAAAAAGACACAGAATTACTAAAAAAAAGACACCAAAAGACACAAAATGACAAAAAAGACACAAAATGACTAAAAAAAGACACAAAATTACAAAAAAAAGACACAAAATGACTTAAAAAAGACACAAAATGACTTAAAAAAGACACAAAAAGACACAAAATGACTAAAAAAAAAGACACCAAAAGACACAAAATGACCAAAGAAAGACACAAAATGACAAAAAAGACACAAAATGACAAAAAAGACACAAAATGACACAAAATGACTAAAAAAAGACACAAAATGACTAAAAAAAGACACAAAATGACTAAAAAAAGACACAAAATGACAAAAAACAACAACAAAATGACAAAAAAAGACACAAAATGACAAAAAAGACACAAAAAGACACAAAATTACTAAAAAAAAAGACACAAAATGACTAAAAAAAGACACAAAATGACAAAAAACAACAACAAAATGACAAAAAAAGACACAAAATGACAAAAAAGACACAAAATTCCTAAAAAAAAGACACCAAAAGACACAAAATGACCAAAGAAAGACACAAAATGACAAAAAAGACACAAAATGACTAAAAAAAGACACAAAATGACCAAAAAAAGACACAAAATGACTAAAAAAAGACACAAAATGACTTACAAAGACATGAAAAGAATTCAAAAATGGACAAAATAGCCCAAGACTCCATAGAGTTAAGTTGTTAACCCATTTCTTGTTCCCTGAAAAAGGCCTACTTGTATAATTCTGAAATGTACATTATTTTTCAAAGTCTTTTGGTGTCTTTTTTTTTAGTCATTTTGTGTCTTTTTTTAGTCATTTTGTGTCTTTTTGTGTCTTTTTTTTAGTCATTTTGTGTCTTTTTGTGTCTTTTTTGTCATTTTGTGTCTTTTTTCGGTCATTTTGTGTCTTTTTTTGTCATTTTGTGTCTTTTTTAAGTCATTTTGTGTCTTTTTTTAGTCATTTTGTGTCTTTTGGTGTCTTTTTTTTAGTCATTTTGTGTCTTTTTGTGTCTTTTTTGTCATTTTGTGTCTTTTTTCGGTCATTTTGTGTCTTTTTTTGTCATTTTGTGTCTTTTTTAAGTCATTTTGTGTCTTTTTTTGTCATTTTGTGTCTTTTTTAAGTCATTTTGTGTCTTTTTGTGTCTTTTTTTAGTCATTTTGTGTCTTTTGGTGTCTTTTTTTTGTCATTTTGTGTCTTTTTGTGTCTTTTTTTAGTCATTTTGTGTCTTGTTTGGTCATTTTGTGTCTTTTTTTGGTCATTTTGTGTCTTTTTTTAGTCCTTTAGTCCAACATAAAATGTGATTTTGAATCTTTTTTTTACTTTCAAAACACTATCATGCTCAATTAAGAATTTTAAATGTTGCAAATGTGCATTAATTTCAGAGTACACTGAGACATTAAACTGCATCATTTTCAATTAAATTCTTGAAAAGTTGGTGTGTTCTAAAACTTTTGACCAGTAGTGTATGGAGGACTAAACATGACTTAAGTATAAATAAATAAATAAATCAATGCATAAATAAATGTATAATAAATGCATAAATAAATAAATATGTAAATAAATGCTAAATAAATAAATACGTAAATAAATGCATAAATAAATAAATAAATAAATACGTAAATAAATGCATAAATAAATAAATAAATACGTAAATAAATGCATAAATAAATAAATACGTAAATAAATGCATAAATAAATAAATAAATACGTAAATAAATGCATAAATAAATAAATAAATGCTGAAATAAATGAATAAATAAATATGTAAATAAATAAATAAATAAATGCTGAAATAAGTGCATAAATAAATAAATGCAAAAATAAATGTATAAATGCTTTATATTTATTTCTGTATTTCTCCATGTATTTATTTCTGTATTTCTGTGTCCATATGTAAATGAGGTAGGAGGTCCTAA
Organism: Centropristis striata; assembly: GCF_030273125.1. Classification (NCBI taxonomy): domain Eukaryota; kingdom Metazoa; phylum Chordata; class Actinopteri; order Perciformes; family Serranidae; genus Centropristis; species Centropristis striata. The sequence continues at coordinate 36,867,316 of NC_081530.1, read as the reverse complement.
CCTCAGCCAGCAGCATGATTGGTTACAGGAGTGTGCTGGATTCGGGTCTGCGCGAGGATGGCGCAGTACGGAATAAGGTCATTTTACTCTATTAAGGTATTTAACTAGCTAGTGTTTATTGATGGTAACGTTGCTCACCATCTCCAAATACTAGGAAATATACTGTGTTTATCCTATATAGTCTAACGCTAGGTGCACACCTGAGCATAAAATATTTGTTAGTCTAAGCTTTTAGTATAAATTGTTCATGACATCATAGAACATTTATCCCTACAATAATATGTCTCCTTGCACTGCTCTGTAATCTGAGTTTCAGTGAACTAAAAATGAACTAACGTTACTGATAGTAACTTACATTAATATGCACTGGGGGGGTGGTCCGTAGCGTAGTGGTTTACACAGGCGCCCCATGTATAGAGGCTACAGTCCTCGCTGCGGTGGAGCCGGGTTCGAATCCGGCCTGAGCTCCCTTTGCCGCATGTCCTCCCCTCTGTCACCCCCTTTCTATCTGTCTCTCACTTTCAATAAAAGCATGTAAAAATGCCAAAAAAATAATCTTTAAAAAAAAAAAAAATATGCACTGGGAATAGGTCTAACAATACTAGATGATATAGGTCTAACAATACTAGATGATATAGGTCTAACAATACTAGATGATATAGGTCTAACAATACTAGATGATATAGGTCTAACAATACTAGATGATATAGGTCTAACAATACTAGATGATATAGGTCTAACAATACTAGATGATATAGGTCTAACAATACTAGATGATATAGGTCTAACAATACTAGATGATATAGGCCTATATGCTTTTGTTTCCAATGACAGATGGACTGGTGACTAGCATGCTTATATTACTGACACACTTAGTGTCGGAGCCTAAATTGGTTTGGCCTGTATTATTAATTAATTATTATTAATAGTTTATCCTGCACACCTGGGTGTGGTTTCACCATATGTTACCTGTTCAGTTGCACTGCGGCTCTGCTGAGACAAAGAGGGTGAGTGGGTCGGATGTTTTCTGTTGACCGCTGCGTTTTATTTCCATAATGTATCGTTTTGTTTCCATATACTTATATCATTTTTTTGTTTCAATAAACACTTTAAAAACGTTACTATGAGTCAAGAATGGATTTATAAGAGCGCATCGCAGACAGGACCCCACTTCGCCTCTTAGGGGCCTTTTAAATTGGACAATCAGTAGCTACATTTAGTTTCTGTACTCCTTACAGGTCGATTACAGGTTTGTGCTACTGCATCTGTTGATACTGTACATGGTGCCATTCATTAACATCCATTAACATCTTCAGTTTGTCAGATAATCTCTAACCCTATTTCTGGAGTAAATAGTGAACAGAGTCAGATGTGACATTTCAGCACAATTGCATTAGTTTGACACATGATAGTATTGCATTTATAAACTCATATAGTATGAAAGATTTCAACTTAAATCGTAAATAAAATGAATAAACTGATAGGCATGTAGGTTATTTCTGCAGGACACATTGGCTGAGTTGAGACTAAACAGGAATGAGGTTGTTTTAGGTGATTTACAATAATCTAAACCTTACACTGCAGCTAACACAGACTCCTTGTGATACAATGTGTGTTGTTTGTACTGTGAGGTAGGTGACATTTCAGTAACACTTTACTTGAAGGTATCGTCATAATAGTGACGTGACACAGTCATAAACGTGTCATAAACATTATGTCAATGTCATAAACGTTTATGACTGCTGTCATTAAGTGTCATTGGGTTTTTGTCATGACAAGTTGACATTCCTTGGGTTGTCTTGATTATGACAACTTGACTTTAATCAAAGTGACATTACCACAAAATGTCTTTGTCATGACAACTTGACATAAACAAAATATGTTTCTATATGTGTGTTTATGGCAAGTTGGCATAATGATTATTATAATTAGATGTGCAAGGTTACAGACCAATTCTAGCACTTGGTCATAGATGTTTGACAGAATACCGACAAGATACCCAAAACTGACTGTCATGACACCATTATGACGCTGTAATGAAGATATTCTTTGACCTCAAGTAAAATGAGATTTCAAAAGGCTTTAATTTTGAAATTATACATCAGAATGTCTTGCAGTCAGCTGAGGGACATCCTGAGGATGTCCGCTGTCTACCTGAAGTGGAATGAGTCTCTGATTATGGATAGTTTCCTTTTAATTGAAATTAGATTGAAAATACAGTTAAACCAGAAAACTGCTTTTATTTTGAAGGTCGTTCTAGCACGTTGGTACCGTAATGTCTGGTAAAAACATGCATCGCCAAAACAAGTGGCGGCTGGCTTGACTGTATTTTCTGAACTGGGGGGTGGCTTTTTAATATATGGCATATTTTATCCACGGACATATCCTCCAACCTTAAGTTAACCCTCCTTTAGCCTTTAAAAAGCGTGCATGTGTCCATGTTTGAAATGGTAGCATTTTGATTTGTCATTAACATATCACGAAGTACAAACTGACAGATACAATTAGATATGACCATATTTTCTTTTTTTTTTTGTTTTCACTACTATTTACAGTACACTAAATTGGAGGAAGGGTTCAGGAGGAGCAATCCAGGACACAAGTTGTCATAATCAAGACAACCCGAGGAATGTCAACTTGTCATGACAAAAACCCAATGACACTTAATGACAGCAGTCATAAACGTTTATGACATCGACATAATGTTTATGACACATTTATGACTGTGTCATGTCACAGTTATGACGATACCTTCAAGTAAAGTGTTACCGACATTTCTTTGTTGCCTCTTGTGACTTTGTTCTTGTTATTTTTGATGATCAGAGTCCACAATCTATTACCTCCAATAGAGGACAACAGTCTGGATGAAACTGACCCACATTCTGCAGCAGCATCCCACGTCTGGATAGAGAATGATGGTTGGGCACCTGAATGCACAAGGCATACGCATACAAAGGAAGGAACTGTATTCATTACCCAACTCACTGCCAGGTTGGGGATGCTTTACTGTTTCCAGTACACCATATCTGTGCATTGTTTTGCCTATTACAGGCCAGCGTGTCCAGGAGTCCATGCAGAGACTGGATCCTGGATCCTGGATCCTGGATCCTGGATCCTGGATCCTGGTGGAGGTTTGATGTTCACCCTTCAGCTGAACCCAAGAAGGCGTAGGAAGTCCTCTGTTAGAGCACCCAACAGTTTATGGCACATCATTGGAAATCATAAACTGATAAGGTATCAAAGAAACATTAACCATCTCAAGCATCCACTTCATTGTAGATTTTACTCCTGTAAGATACTTTCTACCCAGTTTAGTGTCTATCCAGAGCAGTTACAGCCCATCTACAGTTTTAATCAACCTACCAGTGTCACTGCAAGCCAGACTGGGATTTATCAATGGTGGATGGATCAAATGATTTAATCCATCAACATTCTTATGCATGCAAATCAGTTTTACTGACTTCTACCAGCATCAACATGAAGAGTAATGCTGGTTGATTCTTTGAACTTTTAGGTGGGGTGGCTTTTTAAAGTGGTTCCCAACAGGTCAGAAACTATGATAACCTTCTGTTTTTGGCACAGTACTTTATTGTAGACTGTACAACGTAGAAATTGTAACCTGTGTATATACAGTCTGACAGGGGCTAACATGGCTACAGCTCTCACACTGTGCACCCAGTGTTGATGTCAATATTCCCAAATTAAAGTTGCACTCAACATTTTAACCTCAGCCATGGTCTTCTTTGGACTCTAACATGCTGGAGTACAGTGCTAAGAACAGAAGATGTCAGTGACCAAAGACTAAAAACTCTACAACATGCAGCTGAAGAAGAAGATGAGAAGAAGACCAGATGGCGTATTGTTGTGATGCTGGTGTTGACGGCTTTAGTCCTTTGATTGTATTCTTGAGTGCCACCACCAACAATCAGCAGCAACAGTCCTAAAAAGCTTTCTGGAAGCTGTCCATGTCTATGGCGTGCCATCACGTGTGAGGTCAGATAAAGGCGGGAAAACGTTGCTGTTGCACGGTGCATGGTGGCTAATGGAGGACTGAACAGGAAGTCACACTCTGCTGGCAGGATGTCCATAACCATCAGTCACACACCAACAGTAGGTCAATATTAGGTGAAGGTATTTTCCCTGTATGTTGTGTTTTTGTTCATTGTAGGTAGAATAAATCGTTTTTCCTTTATACCCATCAGAATGGAAAGGCTCTGGAGACGTTTATTGTTTTATGTTTATGTTTATGTTTATGTTTATGTTTATGCTTGACCTCTTCTCCACCATCTTTACCAACCTGGAGAGAGAAGGCCTTCTCCATCCTCACAGTGAAGTTCATCTCTATGCTCTGACTGGTGCTCTGTGCCCCACATACTGGTCAACTTTTCATTTCCTACAAGGGATATTGTCAACATTATTTACACTTGATGTTCATTATTAAGTGCATGTATCAGGAGCAAAATGTCACTAATAGTGGCCTATTCTGCCCTACAAAGTCTAACTGCAGTAACTACGTTTTTGGTCAAAATTGAGTTATAACTAAAAATGACATGAACAAATAACAAATATGCTTCACCACATCACACGTATGCAGACCTTTTACTGCACCAGTGTTACACACACTGGCAGAACCAGCCACTAGTTGATCTCACTCTTTCAAATACTTTATGCTGCAATCCAAATGTTGTTGCTGGCGATGCAATACAACACATGTCCACTAAGGTGTACAGTGATATACTGATGTGTCCTCAGACCGTTCCACACCCAGAGTCAGGGCTGCAGAGACCTGGGGGAGACCTGGGGGAGACCAGGGGAGGACCGGGGGAAGACCTGGGGAAGACCTGGGGAGGACCTGGGGAAGACCTGGGGAAGACCTGGGGAGGACCTGGGGAGGACCGGGGGAGGACCTGGGGAGGACCTGGGGAAGACCTGGGGAGGACCGGGGGAAGACCTGGGGAGGACCGGGGGAAGACCAGGTGAAGACCTGGGGAGGACCGGGGGAAGACCTGGGGAAGACCTGGGGAAGACCTGGGGAGGACCTGGGGAAGACCTGGGGAAGGCCTGGGGAGGACCTGGGGAGGACCTGGGGAAGACCTGGGGAAGACCTGGGGAGGACCGGTGGAAGACCTGGGGAAGACCTGGGGAAGACCTGGGGAGGACCGGGGGAAGACCTGGGGAAGACCTGGGGAGGACCTGGGGAAGACCTGGGGAGGACCTGGGGAAGACCTGGGGAAGACCTGGGGAGGACCTGGGGAGGACCGGGGGAAGACCTGGGGAAGACCTGGGGAGGACCGGGGGAAGACCTGGGGAGGACCGGGGGAAGACCAGGTGAAGACCTGGGGAGGACCGGGGGAAGACCTGGGGAAGACCTGGGGAGGACCTGGGGAAGACCTGGGGAGGACCGGGGGAGGACCTGGGGAAGACCTGGGGAGGACCGGGGGAAGACCTGGGGAGGACCTGGGGAAGACCTGGGGAGGACCTGGGGAGGACCGGGGGAAGACCTGGGGAAGACCTGGGGAAGACCTGGGGAGGACCGGGGGAAGACCTGGGGAGGACCTGGGGAGGACCGGGGGAAGACCTGGGGAAGACCTGGGGAGGACCTGGGGAAGACCTGGGGAGGACCGGGGGAGGACCTGGGGAAGACCTGGGGAGGACCGGGGGAAGACCTGGGGAGGACCGGGGGAAGACCTGGGGAGGACCGGGGGAAGACCAGGTGAAGACCTGGGGAGGACCGGGGGAAGACCTGGGGAGGACCGGGGGAGGACCTGGGGAAGACCTGGGGAGGACCGGGGGAAGACCTGGGGAGGACCGGGGGAGGACCTGGGGAAGACCTGGGGAAGACCTGGGGAAGACCTGGGGAGGACCGGGGGAAGACCTGGGGAAGACCTGGGGAAGACCTGGGGAAGACCTGGGGAGGACCGGGGGAAGACCTGGGGAAGACCTGGGGAGGACCTGGGGAAGACCTGGTGAAGACCTGGTGAAGACCTGGGGAAGACCTGGGGAAGACCAGGTGAAGACCAGGTGAAGACCTGGGGAGGACCTGGGGAAGACCTGGGGAAGACCAGGTGAAGACCAGGTGAAGACCTGGGGAAGACCTGGGGAAGACCTGGTGAAGACCTGGGGAAGACCTGGGGAAGACCAGGTGAAGACCAGGTGAAGACCTGGGGAAGACCAGGTGAAGACCTGGTGAAGACCTGGGGAAGACCTGGTGAAGACCTGGTGAAGACCTGGGGAAGACCTGGGGAAGACCAGGTGAAGACCAGGTGAAGACCTGGGGAAGACCTGGGGAAGACCTGGTGAAGACCTGGGGAAGACCTGGGGAGGACCTGGGGAAGACCTGGTGAAGACCTGGTGAAGACCTGGGGAAGACCTGGGGAAGACCTGGGGAAGACCAGGTGAAGACCAGGTGAAGACCTGGGGAGGACCTGGGGAAGACCAGGTGAAGACCTGGGGGAGACCTGGGGAGGACTTGGGGAAGACCTGGGGAGGACCAGGTGAAGACCAGGTGAAGACCTGGGGGAGACCTGGGGAGGACCTGGGGAAGACCTGGGGAGGACCTGGGGAAGACCTGGAGAAGACCTGGGGAGGACCTGGGGAGGACCTGGGGAAGACCTGGGGAGGACCTGGGGAAGACCTGGGGAAGACCTGGGGAAGACCTGGGGAAGACCTGGGGAGGACCTGGGGAGGACCTGGGGAGGACCTGGGGAAGACCTGGGGAGGACCTGGGGAAGACCTGGGGAGGACCTGGGGAGGACCTGGGGAGGACCTGGGGAAGACCTGGGGAAGACCAGGTGAAGACCTGGGGAAGACCTGGGGAGGACCTGGGGAAGACCTGGGGAAGACCTGGGGAAGACCTGGGGAGGACCTGGGGAAGACCAGGTGAAGACCTGGGGAAGACCTGGGGAGGACCTGGGGAGGACCTGGGGAAGACCAGGTGAAGACCTGGGGAAGACCTGGGGAAGACCTGGGGAGGACCTGGGGAAGACCTGGGGAAGACCTGGGGAAGACCTGGGGAAGACCTGGGGAAGTTGCTCTCCACCAGGTTACCATCCAGGTGTCTGGCAGCACTCCACCCATAGACTGTATAAATAAGACTCCACCCATAGACTGTATAAATAAGACTCCACCCATAGACTGTATAAATAAGACTCCACCCATAGACTGTATAAATAAGACTCCACCCTCCAGACCTGCAGGAGTTCCCAAGGATGCTTGGAGACGCGACCGAAAGAGAAAGTCAACATGTATTTTATTGCCTGAAATGATTTTGTATCATCAATCATAAATGAAGTTGAAAACAGAACATCATTTTACTTAATTAGTGCTTTGGGTTATTCATGTATCTGATAATCCACCACAGGTAATAAAGAGTAGAGGAATCAAAGCCACCAATACAGACTTTCAGTTACATAACCTGAGGAACTGTTAGAAGTACTCGGTGCTGTAAAGAAGATCACAGTAGTAGTGAAAGTAGTGAAGTAGTGAAAATCATAGAGGTGCCACGATCAATAATTATTAAGCTCAACAACTTCAGCTCCTAGCTCTACTTATATATATATATATATATTATATACAGGCTTCAACAGAAGGAACTCACAATGTTCAAGCTGGTCGGCATCATCCTGCAGCAGGTCTGCCAGGTCCCGCTCCAGGTCCAGGTCCAGGTCCAGGTCCAGGTCCAGGTCCAGGTCCAGGTCCAGGTCCAGGTCCCGCTCCAGGTCCAGGTCCCGGTCCAGGTCCCGCTGCAGGCCAGTACGCTCACTGAGCTGGTTTACAGGAACATTACAGGGAGGAAGCCTTGGGATCGGGAATCGTTTGCTTTTGTCTGGCTCTCCGATTTGACCAATCATGCTGCTGGCTGAGGTTAGGACCGCCTACCTCATTTACATATGGACACAGAAATACAGAAATAAATACATGGAGAAATACAGAAATAAATATAAAGCATTTATACATTTATTTTGTACATTTATTTATTTATTCATTTATTTCAGCATTTATTTATTTATTTATTTATGCATTTATTTACGTATTTATTTATTTATTTATTTATACATTTATTTATACATTTATTTATGCATTGATTTATTTATTTATTTATACTTAAGTCATTTTTAGTCCTCCATAGTAGTATATATGTATATACATGTATATACATGTATATATATACATGTATGTATAAGCTACATAGTGTTTCCTGTGTGTGTTTCCTGTGTCTGCGCTCTAGCGCCCCCTACTAACAGGCCTCCTCGGCTTGTGAGGACATTTAGCTTCATGTTGGAGTCGCTCACCTGTCACATTATTAACGTCTACATTCATTTAAATAATCATCATAATAAAAACTGTTTACAGTATTATTTAATTGTTTAATGGTCTTGAATGTTAAATTACCAAAAAAAAATAAAACAATACTCATCATATTACTTTAAATACATTTTTTAAAGTGAAAAAACAACAACAACAACAACAACAACAACATTGACCTTCATATTAGTGTTAATAAATTATTCTCATAATTATGTGTAAAATAATTGACTGTTATTTAATTGTTCACACATATTTTTTGTTATTTTAACATTTTTGTTTTTAGATTTCTACATGTATTTTTAACTTTTATTAATTCATTTATATATTCATTCATGTACATTTTCATCCTTCATATCTTGTGCTGTGACATTTTAGTGAAAATAATAATAATAATAATAATAATGATAATAATAATAATAATAATAATGATGATGATAATAATAATGATAATAATAATAATAATAATAATGATGATAATAATAATAATAATAATAATAATGATGATGATAATAATAATAATAATAATATTAATAATGATAATAATAATAATAATAATAATAATAATGATGATAATAATAATAATGATAATAATAATAATAATAATAATGATGATAATAATAATAATAATAATAATGATGATAATAATAATAATGATAATAATAATAATAAACACCTCCTACAGTATAATAACTATAATTAATTTAATATAAAAATAAATAATGAAATAAAACATGTTCAAACAAGACATGCAGCTCAAAGTGCTAAACAATAAAAAGTTATATAAATATAAAATATTACAAAACATTGAAAATAAAAATCGACCATAATAAGACATTAGATCAGACAATTTAATAAGAAGATTTTCAGCTGTTTAGAAATATCTGCAGAGAATAAAAACAGTCTAGTGTGTGTGTGTGTGTGTGTGTGTGTGTGTGTGTGTGTATATATATATATTATAAATGTATAAATATAAATCTATGTATTTGTGTCTCTTGGTGTCTGATGTTTGATGTTTTCAGGTGACGCGTGCACGCGCCTCATCACGGTAATTGAATCAGCGCACGAGCACGCGCACAGTCAGCGTCATCGTGACTGCCCTCGTGCCCTCCACTCCCCCGCCCCCTCAGCGCGTGCACGTGTGCGCGTGTCCGCCAGCTCCCAGCTCCTCTCCGTGTGAGGCTCAGAGCTGCAGACCGGGACAGACCGGGACAGACCAGGACCGGGACAGTCCGGGACAGACCGGGACAGACCAGGACAGACCAGGACCGGGACAGACCGGGACAGACCAGGACAGACCAGGACAGACCAGGACCAGGACAGACCGGGACAGACCGGGACAGACCGGGACAGACCGGGACAGACCAGGACAGACCAGGACCAGGACAGACCGGGACAGACCGGGACAGACCAGGACCGGGACAGACCGGGACAGACCAGGACAGACCAGGACAGACCAGGACAGACCAGGACCGGGACAGACCGGAACAGACCAGGACAGACCAGGACCGGGACAGTCCGGGACAGACCAGGACCGGGACAGGCGGGGACAGACCGGACTGGACCGGGACAGACCGGGACAGTCCGGGACAGACCGGGACCGGGACAGACCGGAGCGGGACTCTTGCTGTTGGGAGTAGTTTGTTGTTTTTCTGTCGGGTTTGTTGCCTTGGAAACATTGTTCTCCTGCTCCGGGTTCTGTTCTCAGGTAAATATTGATTATTGTTATTATTATTAGTAGTAGTATTAATACTGATCAGCTGATCAATAACTGTTAAAGTACTAATACACTCTGCAGGAAGTACTCTCAGTACTGTGTAGTACTGCATGATTACTGTGTAGTACTGTGTAGTACTGCAGTATTACTGTGCAGTACTGTGTAGTACTGTGTAGTACTGCAGTATTACTGTGCAGTACTGTGTAGTACTGTGTATTACTGCAGTATTACTGTGTAGTACAATGTAGTACTGTGTATTATTGTGTATTACTGTGTAGTACTGTGTAGTACTATGTAGTACTGCAGTATTACTGAGTATTACTGTGTAGTACTGTGTAGTACTGCAGTATTACTGAGTATTACTGTGTAGTACTGTGTATTACTGCAGTATTACTGTGTATTACTGCAGTATCTTTGAGGTATTTTCCTGCTGAAGACATTTAAACTTCAGGGACGTTTTGCTGAAATACTTCAGTGTTTACTGCAGGAGAAGTACTAATACACACAGAGTACTGCAGTACACTGTGTACACAGAGTACTGCAGTACTCTGTGTACACAGTACCTCTGAGTAAATGTACTTTGTTGCTTTGCTTCATTCAGTTTGTAGAAAAGTTTTCTGGTTCATTAATAATTAATAATTATCAGCTAAAATATCTGCAACATCTTCAGTCAGATCAGAATCTCTGCAGCAGAAAACCATCGATCAATCAGAAAACCATCGATCAATCAGAAAACCACCGATTAATCAGAAAACCATCGATCAATCAGAAAACCATCGATTAATCAGAAAACTATTGATTATCAGAAAACCATCGATCAATCAGAAAACCACCGATTAATCAGAAAACTATTGATTAATCAGAAAACCATCGATTAATCAGAAAAAACCATCGATCAATCAGAAAACCATCGATCAATCAGAAAACCATCGATCAATCAGAAAACCATCGATTAATCAGAAAACTATTGATTATCAGAAAACCATCGATCAATCAGAAAACCACCGATTAATCAGAAAACTATTGATTAATCAGAAAACCATCGATTAATCAGAAAAAACCATCGATCAATCAGAAAACCATCGATCAATCAGAAAACCATCGATCAATCAGAAAACCATCGATTAATCAGAAAACCATCGATTAATCAGAAAAAACCATCGATCAATCAGAAAACTATCGATCAATCAGAAAACCATGGATTAATCAGAAAACCATCGATTAATCAGAAAACTATTGATTAATCAGAAAACCATCGATTAATCAGAAAACCATCGATAAAATAATCAATTAATTAATTAAATGATCAGAATGTTTCAGGTGACGTTTGTTTTGTGTTTCAGACTCTAAAAAACTCCTGAAACTGATCAATAATCCAAAAATGGTATCTTTGTATTTATGACTCCAGACTCCATCCAGAACCATCGATTAACAGCATTGATCAGGTTATTGATCGGGTTATTGATCGGGTTATTGGTCAGATCATTGATCGGGTTATTGGTCAGATCATTGATCAGGTTATTGATCGGGTTATTGATCAGGTTATTGATCAGATCATTGATTGGGTTATTGATCAGATCATTGATCGGGTTATGATCAGGTTATTGATCAGGTTATTGATCAGGTTATTGATCAGGTCATTGATCGGGCCATTAATCGGGTTATTGGTCAGATCATTGATCAGGTTATTGATCAGATCATTGACCGGGTTATTGATCGGGTTATTGATCAGATCATTGATCAGATCATTGATCAGGTTATTGATCAGGTTATTGGTCAGATCATTGATCAGGTTATTGATCAGATCATTGATCGGGTTATGATCAGGTTATTGATCAGATCATTGATCAGGTTATTGATCAGATAATTGATAGGGTTATGATCAGGTTATTGATCATGTTATTGATCAGCTTATTGATCAGCAGGAGAAGCTGTTCTGTGTCAGTGGAGAACTTGTCCTGCAGGTTCTGGATTCATAGAGAACGTTTGTTAAAATCTGGTGAATAAACTCAGCAGCACCACCAGGAACAGGTACTGCAGATAGTCCGCCAGAGGAACCCTGAGGAACTCTGAGGAACCCAGAGGAACACTGAAGAACTCTGAGGGACCGTGAGGAACCCAGAGGAACCCTAAGGAGACCGAACCAGGTTCAGACCAGACCAGAACGGACCAGAACAGACCAGAACCACCAGACTGGACCAGGACCAGTCTGAAGCTGCTCTGCTGCGGGTCTAGAACCCGTCTAGAACCCGTCCAGACCTTCAGGCTCCTGCTGATTCAGGTTCTGGTCCCAGACCTGAAACTAGACTCCTGTTTCTGTTTTTACTGGTTTTGCTGTTTTTACTCTGCTGCTGTTTCACAACAAGTCTTAGATAACAGCAGAACAATGGCTCACACACACACACACACACACACACACACTCACACACACACACACACACTCACACACACACACACACACTCACACACACTCACACACACACACACACACACACACACACACGTTGGCTGAGTTCCCAGAATCCTCGGCACTTCCTGGAGGAAGTTATTCTTTTTAAATGTCATTTAGCAGCTTTTAATGTGAACCGTGTGTGTGTGTGTGTGTGTTTTCCCTGCAGCTCGTCTGACAGGCTCGTGGTCATGCTGCCCGGGTGGCCCCTCCCCTCCTGGCCCCGCCCCTCCTGGCCCCTCCTCGTCCTCCTCGTCCAATCGGCGGCTTCCTCTCTTCCCGCCAACGCCTCAGACGGCCTTCAGGAGGTGACTCTGGCGGCCATCTTGCCTCTGACCAACACGGAATATGCGTGGGCGTGGCCTCGCGTGGCGCCGGCGCTGCTGGCGGCGGTGCGGCGGGTGAACTCTGACCCCGGGCTGCTGCCGGGCCTCCGGCTACAGCTGGTCAACCGGAACTCAGAGAACCGCAAAGGTAACGGATCAGGCAGTAACGGATCAGGCAGTAACGGATCAGGCAGTAACGGATCAGGCAGTAACGGATCAGGTAGTAACGGATCAGGCAGTAACGGATCAGGCAGTAACGGATCAGGTAGTAACGAATCAGGCAGTAACGGATCAGGTAGTAACGAATCAGGCGGTAACGGATCAGGCAGTAACGGATCAGGTAGTAACGGATCAGGCAGTAACGGATCAGGTAATAACGGATCAGATAGTAACGGATCAGGTAGTAACAGATCAGGTAGTAACAGATCAAGTAGTAACGGATCCGGTAGTAACGGATCCGGTCCTAATAACGACAGGATGTTTCTTCCCTCGTCAGGCTACTGCTCGGACTCGATGGCGCCGCTGGTGGCGGTGGACCTGAAGATGACTCTGGACCCGTGGGCGTTCGTGGGTCCCGGCTGCGACTACTCGTCCTCGCCGGTGGCCCGGTTCACCACCCACTGGGACGTCCCCATGGTGACGGCGGGGGCCCGCGCCATCGGCTTCAGGGACTACGCGGCGGTCACCAACACGGGCCCCACGCACCAGAAGCTGGGCGAGTTCGGCCTGAAGCTGCAGCAGGAGTTCGGCTGGACGCGCCACGCCATGCTCATCTTCAGCGACATCAAAGACTCCAACGACGACCGGCCGTGCTACTTCGCCACCGAGGGACTCTTCACGCTGCTGGAGACGCAGAACATCACGCTGAGGGACCAGGTCCTCGACGCCGACAACATCAACTACAAGACCGTGGTCCAGGACATCCGCGACAACGGCCGAGGTCAGCAATCCTTCTTCTGCTTAGATTTAAAAAGACACAAAATGACACAAAATGACACAAAATGACCACAAAATGACACAAAATTACCACAAAATGACACAAAATTACCACAAAATTACCACAAAATTACCACAAAAAGTCACAAAAAGTCACAAAATGACACAAAATGACCACAAAATGACCACAAAATGACACAAAATGACCACAAAAAGTCACAAAAAGACACAAAATGACCACAAAAAGATACGAACCTGAAAAAACTAAAGAACGGTCTGATGACGTCACACCAGAAACACACACACACAGTAATTGTGTCTGTCATCCTCTAAGTGAGGCCATCTGTTGCTGCCGGCAACCACAGTAATTACCCCTGTGTGTGTATGTGTGTGTGTGTGTGTGTGTGCGTGTGTGTGTGTGTCCCTGTGTGTGTCCCTGTAGTTGTGTACCTGTGCTGCTCCTGGGAGGTCCTGCGGTCCCTGCTGGTCCAGTTCTGGAGGGACGGGGTGGAGCTGGAGGACTACGTCTTCTTCTTCATCGATCTGTTCGCTGAAGGTCTGAGGGGGCGGGGCCCCGCCAGACCCTGGTACCGTGGAGACGAGGACGACCTCGCCGCACGCCACGCCTTCAGGGTCAGACAGCACCACCACCACCACCATCATCATCATCATCATCATCATCATTAGGGCCACCTGTAGCTGTAGGGACCAGTGCTGCACTACTGTTATACTGTGGATTTCTTCTTCTTCCTCTTCCGGACGCAATTTCGTCCCGCTACTAGTCCTGCAACTTAAAGAGTTGCAGGACAAATTATATATCAAAATGTGCGGTTTGATCGGGATCGGTGTGCTATTACTTTTCTCTATGGAATATGAATTTTTCGCGACATAAATTGCGAAAAACTGCCCAAAATTTTGCATTGAAATGAATGGGACGGCCGAAAAAAATGAGTGAAAAAGAACAATAATTGGAGATTTTTAAACGTCTACTTCTCCGGCATAATTTCACCTAGAGACTCCATTTAAACTTTAAACAGTAGACACAAGTCTTGTGTATCGGTGTATTAATCCACGTTTCGATCGGTCATATAGTTTTTTATCAATCCCTGTTCAATGACCATGATCATTTTTGGAGAAATTCTGAGATTATAATGGGTGTGTATTGCACGGAATGTTCGTGTCACAGTGTGTGACATCATCACCAGAGTGTAGAGGGAGAGAAAAAACTGTCAAAAAATAAATTTTAAAACTGCGCTCCAGGCCACAAATTCCACTCTACAGAAATAATTTATACATAGAAACGTAGGAAAATTAGTCTTCTCCCTCACAATCCTCTGGTAAAGCTGTCAGAGTTATAGTTTGGGCGTAGGACGCACAGATGATCCACCAACACCACCAACAGCCTCATTGGCTCCCATATTAAAAACGCAGGAAGATTTCTGAAAAAGGGAGATTTAACAGTTTTTTTAGATCGCTCTAACAAAGCTATTTTTTAATTTTTCTTTAAAAAAAACATATGTAGACGTTCAGGAAGAACTCAGGACGCTCAAAGTGAAGTCGGATCAATGATAGGTATTATGGTTTTGCCAAAAATGCTTTCTGTTAGAGGCCAGAAATTCCAGTCTGTCCACCTCTGCTGTCACTGTGCGGGAACATTCTACAGCGGCAGTTAATTCTGTTGATTGCTCTGCTCTGATTGGTCGACCCCAAAGCCTTTGATCCTTTGATGTGATTACAGTTACAGATGCACACACACACACACACACACACACACATTTTGAGGTTAAAGGGCATAGGTTGCTGTATAAATAAATAGGTATTGTTATTTTTGTTGTTGTTGTTGTTGTTATTAATATTATTATGTGTGTGTGTGTGTGTGTGTGTGTGTGTCAGAGTGTGAAGGTTCTGTCCTATCAGGAGCCTCAGAATCCAGATTATTTTCACTTTGTTCAGACTTTGAAGAACGACGCAAAGAAAATGTTCAACTTCACCATCGAGGATTCGCTGGTAAACCTTTCACAAACATGTTGTTGTTGTTATTGTTGTTGTTGTTGTTGTTGTTTACATCTGTGGCAGCAGTTTGATGCTAAGCTAACAGCTAACAGTCCTCCTCTGTGCCTCAGTACAACCTGATCGCTGCAGGTTTCCATGATGGAGTCATGATGTACTCTCAGGCTCTCAATGAGACTCTGAGTGAGCAGAGACCAGGACCTGGACCAGGACCTGGACCTGGACCTGGACCTGGACCAGTCCAGAGGCCCAGAGGAGACGAGGTGACCAGGAGGATGTGGAACAGGACCTTCTCAGGTGAGGACAGGTGTTGGTTTTGTTTGGGACTCAGGAAGCTGCTGGGTCTCTATGTGCCTACATTACCCAGAGTGCACCTCTGCAGAGGAAACCTTTAACCTTTAACGGGTTCTCACGGGTTCTGTTGGAACGTCAGATCGTCTCACAGTGAATCAAAGTCTGTCGGCACGTCGTTGATGTTTGTAAACAAACAAGTTTATGATTTTATGATGAATTCAAACGTGGCGTCAAAAATAGATGTAAAAATGACACAAAATGACCAAAGTAGATGTAAAAATGACCAAAAAAGACACAAAATGACCAGCCTGGGTATACCCATGCTGCCTTGCGCGCTCGAT
>NC_081530.1:36808439-36843439 GCF_030273125.1 Centropristis striata | reverse complement strand
TCTTCTAGTTTTAGGACACAAAGCTGTTAGTCTGCCGTGTAACACTTTCTATCAATAAATCAATCATCCTGATTATATTCACAGTGTCCAGTGACACTTTACCTTCCTCTGACTCAGCTGTGGAGTTAAAGAGTCGAGTCTCACTCAACATGGAGTTAATCGACTGATCACAACATGTGCTCGTCTTCCACAAATCAATAAAGATTATTAAAACCGTTAAGATGATGAAGAAGGGTAAACACACTTTGTTATTTATTCTTGTTAGAAATGACATGAAGTGTTTGTGAAAGGAAAAACAATTAAACCTGAGTGTTCAGAATAAGCTACAGAACATGAATTATTATTATTATTATTATTATTATTATTATTATTATTATGGCATCAGTGTTTGCAAATGAGCAGATTTCACTGTTTGTTGTTCAATAATCCACCGTAAGCTCATAAACTGTCACTAAGCCTCATATTCAGTAATATTAAAGTAATAAACACATCAGACTGAATAACAGATCCCAGTAAAATGATGTCTACATATTAACCACCCAGAACCATCTAGAACCACCCAGAACCAACCTAAACTACCCAGAAACACCCAATACTGTCCAGAGCCATCCAGAGCCAACCAAAACCACCCAGAACCATCTAGAACCACCCACAACCACAAAAAATGCCCAGAACCGCCTAGAACCACCCAGAACCATTAAAAACCGCCTAGAACCACCCAAAACCACCCAGTACCATCCAGAACTGCCTTGAACCACCCAGAACCACCCAAAAAAACGCCCAGAACCATTAAAAACCGCCCAGAACCACTAAAAACCACCCAGAACCACATACTGCCCAGAACCACCCAGTACCATCCAGAACCACCCAAAAACCACTCAGAACCACCCAAATCATCCTGAACCACCCAATGCTGCCCAGAAGCACCCAGAACCACCAAAAAAACGCCCAGAACCATTAAAAACCGCCCAGAACCACTAAAAACCACCCAGAACCACCAAAAAAAACAACAACAAAGAACCACCCAGAACCACCTAGGACCGCCCACAGGAGAGTCTGTAGCACAGCTCCCATAGACTCCTATGAGAGTGTGAGGACACGGTAAGGTTCCTGGTTGTGGGTTCTAGTGCTGAAGGGAAGGGAACCCGTGGGACTCTTTGTTACAGTGTGATTGTTCAGCGGACTGAAAGAGAAACTCAACATCTGTTGACAAAAATCTCACATTCACACGTTTGAGTTGAGCTTTAGCCTCCTAACAGATCCTCCTCTCCGTCTGGTTTATCTTTGCTCTCAACACACACACACACACACACTGCAAAAAGCCACCTCTCAAAAAGAAGGAAAAAAGTACAAAAAATAGGTGTATTTTTGCTTAAAAATATCAAAATTATCTGCCAATGGAACAATAAAATGTGTCTTGTCAAGACTTTCGAAAACCAGTAAAATATCTAATCTAATGAACCACAAATACCTTAGAATGAGTGTATTCTGACTAATAACAAGTGATTTATTTATTGTTGTTGTTAAATGTTTCATGTTAAATGTTTAAATGTCAAGTGTCAGTTTAATGTAGTTAATGACATACACACTACACAACAATACACACTTCTATTGGTTCATTGATCATAAAACTATTGATTCATCTGGCTGCTTGTTTTAAGGATGTGAAGAGGTCAAATTATGTCAAAGTTATGATTTCTTATGGTTGAAATAATAAATGATTCCTTGTAAATATGAGTTTTCTAGCTGTAAGTGTTGGTGAAGCAGCTTTGTAACTGTTGATATTCTAGTTTCCAGCATGTATTTACTCAGTATAGGTGATAAAATCTCAGTAACAAGCTGTAATATCTGATTTAGATCATTAAGGACCAAAACACTGAAAACAAGTCAAACAGGCTAAAATAAAAACTGCTGACTAAGAAGAACTATCTGATCAGACATTAATAAGCAGATATCCCCTTGATCTAACATATTGATCTGATATTGATCTAACATATTGATCTGACTTAGAGTTCAGTCTGTGCAGTGAAGCTGTGTTCCTCTGTGTTGAACAGGAAGTTGAAGCTGGAGAGTGAGCTGGCGGCTCAGCTGTGGAGAGTTTCCTGGGACGACGTCCAGATGAGTAACCTGGATAAAGTCCTGAGACGGGCCTGCAGCAGACTCACCATGTCTCTGGTAGCACTCACACTTTAACTCACACTTTAACTCACACTTTAACTCACACTTTAACTCACACTTTAACTCACACTTTAACTCACACTTTAACTCACACTTTAACTCACACTTTAACTCACACTTTAACTCACACTTTAACTCACACTTTAACTCACACTTTAACTCACACTTTAACTCACACTTGAACTCACACTTTAACTCACACTTTAACCCTGTGGAGTCTCTGAAGCTCCACCTCACCCAGACTAGAAAACAAACTGTAAATTTACCTCTAAAGTTCTGGCTGTAAACTCCATGAGGCCAGTTTCAGTTTGATGATGATATACCAAGTAAAACTGGAGACAAGCTCAAATAGATTTAGTATCAAATGATAGAACTGGATGGAACCCTCTTATATGTTAGATTTGACACCTTTGGTCACATTTGACACATTTAAAATTCTTTATTGAGCATGATAGTGTTTTGAAAGTTAAAAAGAAAATATTCAAAATCACATTTTATGTTGGACTAAAGGACTAAAAAAGACACAAAATGACTAAAAAAAGACACAAAATGAAAAAAACACACAAAATTACCAAAAAGACACAAAATGACCAAAAAATGACACAAAATGACTAAAAAAAGACACAAAATGACTAAAAAAAGACACAAAATGAAAAAAAACACACAAAATTACCAAAAAGACACAAAATGACCAAATAAAAGACACAAAATGACACAAAATACCCTAAATTGTTACGCTGAACAAAGACACAAATAAACTGTTGTCCCACTAGAATAAAAGCAGCGTTGGACGGCGTTTCTAGCCTCCGTAGAGTTAATAAGACGGTTCTAATCTCTGGGTTCTGCAGAAAGGATCCACCTGCGGCTCTCTGATGACCATGGAGGGGAACTTCCAGATCTACACCAAAACTGGATACTACAAGGTCCGACACCGCCGCCGCCGCCGCGGTCTGATGACGCTGCTGTAATGGAGAACAACATGATGATGTCATGAATAATTAATGTGCTGATTTTTTGTCTGCAGGGAAATCTGGCAGCCATCAAGTACATCAACAAGAAGCGCATCGAGCTGACCAGGAAGGTTCTGTTTGAACTAAAACATGTAAGAACTGTCTGTAGAACTGATCCACCATCTGATCCACCAGCAGATCCACCAACTGACCCCCCAACAGATCCACCAACTGACCCCCCAACAGATCCACCAACTGACCCCCCCAACAGATCCACCAACAGATCCACCAACAGATCCACCAACAGATCCATCAGCAGATCCCCAACAGATCCACCAACTGATCCACCAACAGATCCCCAACAGATCCACCAACAGATCCACCAACTGACCCCCCAACAGATCCACCAACAGATCCACCAACTGATCCATCAGCAGATCCCCAACAGATCCACCTACTGATCCACAAACAGATCCACCAACAGATCCCCAACAGATCCCCAACAGATCCACCAACTGATCCACCAACTGATCCACCAACAGATCCCCAACAGATCCCCAACAGATCCACCAACTGATCCACCAACTGATCCACTAACTGATCCACCAACAGATCCACCAACTGATCCACCAACTGATCCACTAACTGATCCACCAACAGATCCACCAACTGATCCACCAACTGATCCACCAACAGATCCCCAACAGATCCCCAACAGATCCACCAACTGATCCACCAACAGATTCACCAACTGATCCACCAACTGATCCACTAATGGATCCACTAATTGATCCACTAACTGATCCACCAACTGATCCACTAATGGATCCACATATTGATCCACTAACTGATCCACCAACTGATCCACTAATTGATCCACCATTTTTGTTCCTACAGATGAGAGATGTTCAGAACGAACACCTGACTCGGTTTATTGGCGCCTGCATCGACCCGCCCAACATGTGCATCATCACAGAGTACTGTCCCCGAGGCAGCCTGCAGGTACCTGTCGACCCACCTTTACCTGTCTACCCACCCTTACCTGTCTACCCACCTTTACCTGTCTACCCACCTTTACCTGTCGACCCACCTTTACCTGTCTACCCACCTTTACCTGTCGACCCACCTTTACCTGTCTACCCACCTTTACCTGTCGACCCACCTTTACCTGTCTACCCACCTTTACCTGTCGACCCACCTTTACCTGTCGACCCACCTTTACCTGTCTACCCACCCTTACCTGTCTACCCACCCTTACCTGTCTACCCACCTTTACCTGTCGACCCACCTTTACCTGTCGACCCACCTTTACCTGTCTACCCACCCTTACCTGTCTACCCACCCTTACCTGTCTACCCACCTTTACCTGTCGACCCACCTTTACCTGTCGACCCACCTTTACCTGTCGACCCACCTTTACCTGTCTACCCACCCTTACCTGTCTACCCACCCTTACCTGTCTACCCACCTTTACCTGTCTACCCACCTTTACCTGTCGACCCACCTTTACCTGTCTACTCACCCTTACCTGTCTACCCACCATTACCTGTCTACCCACCTTTACCTGTCTACCCACCTTTACCTGTCGACCCACCCTTACCTGTCTACCCACCTTTACCTGTCTACCCACCTTTACCTGTCTACCCACCTTTACCTGTCGACCCACCCTTACCTGTCTACCCACCCTTACCTGTCTACCCACCTTTACCTGTCTACCCACCTTTACCTGTCGACCCACCTTTACCTGTCTACCCACCTTTACCTGTCTACCCACCCTTACCTGTCTACCCACCCTTACCTGTCTACCCACCTTTACCTGTCTATCCACCTTTACCTGTCGACCCACCTTTACCTGTCTACCCACCCTTACCTGTCTACCCACCTTTACCTGTCTACCCACCTTTACCTGTCTACCCACCCTTACCTGTCTACCCACCTTTACCTGTCTACCCACCTGTCTACCCACCTTTACCTGTCTACCCACCTTTACCTGTCGACCCACCTTTACCTGTCGACCCACCTTTACCTGTCTACCCACCCTTACCTGTCTACCCACCTTTACCTGTCTACCCACCTTTACCTGTCTACCCACCCTTACCTGTCTACCCACCTTTACCTGTCTACCAACCTGTCTACCCACCTTTACCTGTCGACCCACCTTTACCTGTCTACCCACCTTTACCTGTCGACCCACCTTTACCTGTCTACCCACCTTTACCTGTCTACCCACCTTTACCTGTCGACCCACCTTTACCTGTCGACCCACCTTTACCTGTCGACCCACCCTTACCTGTCTACCCACCCTTACCTGTCTACCCACCTTTACCTGTCTACCCACCTTTACCTGTCTACCCACCCTTACCTGTCTACCCACCTTTACCTGTCTACCAACCTGTCTACCCACCTTTACCTGTCTACCCACCTTTACCTGTCTACCCACCCTTTACCTGTCTACCAACCCTTACCTGTCTACCCACCTTTACCTGTCTACCCACCTTTACCTGTCTACCAACCCTTACCTGTCTACCCACCTTTACCTGTCTACCCACCTTTACCTGTCTACCCACCTTTACCTGTCGACCCACCTTTACCTGTCTACCCACCTTTACCTGTCTACCCACCTTTACCTTTCTACCCACCTTTACCTGTCTACCCACCTTTACCTGTCTACCCACCCTTACCTGTCTACCCACCTTTACCTGTCTACCCACCCTTACCTGTCTACCCACCTTTACCTGTCTACCAACCCTTACCTGTTTACCCACCTTTACCTGTCTACCCACCTTTACCTGTCTACCCACCTTTACCTGTCTACCCACCCTTACCTGTCTACCCACCTTTACCTGTCTACCCACCTTTACCTGTTTACCCACCCTTACCTGTCTACCCACCTTTACCTGTCTACCAACCTGTCTACCCACCTTTACCTGTCTACCCACCTTTACCTGTCTACCCACCCTTTACCTGTCTACCAACCCTTACCTGTCTACCCACCTTTACCTGTCTACCCACCTTTACCTGTCTACCAACCCTTACCTGTCTACCCACCTTTACCTGTCTACCCACCCTTTACCTGTCTACCAACCCTTACCTGTCTACCCACCTTTACCTGTCTACCCACCTTTACCTGTCTACCCACCCTTTACCTGTCTACCAACCCTTACCTGTCTACCCACCTTTACCTGTCTACCCACCCTTACCTGTCTACCCACCCTTACCTGTCTACCCACCTTTACCTGTCTACCCACCCTTACCTGTCTACCCACCTGTCTACCCACCCTTTACCTGTCTATCCACCCTTACCTGTCTACCCACCCTTACCTGTCTATCCACCTTTACCTGTCTACCCACCTGTCTACCCACCCTTTACCTGTCTACCCACCTGTCTACCCACCCTTTACCTGTCTACCCACCTGTCTACCCACCTTTACCTGTCTACCCACCTGTCTACCCACCTTTACCTGTCTACCCACCTGTCTACCCACCCTTTACCTGTCTACCCACCTGTCTACCCACCCTTTACCTGTCTACCCACCTGTCTACCCACCCTTTACCTGTCTACCCAGCTGTCTACCCACCCTTTACCTGTCTACCCACCTGTCTACCCACCCTTTACCTGTCTACCCACCTGTCTACCCACCCTTTACCTGTCTACCCACCCTTACCTGTCTACCAACCCTTACCTGTCTACCCACCTTTACCTGTCTACCCACCCTTACCTGTCTACCAACCTGTCTATCAGCTCCGTGTCTCTCTAACATTCCTTCACACCTCTCTCGTTCTCTCTCAGCTGTGGTTATCTGTCAGCGCTGTAACCTAGCAACCTCCTGCCACAGTAGCCTAGCAACAGGAGGACACATGTGGGCCAGCTGTAGGTTGGCGTGGGCGGCGTGGGCGGAGTCAGCTCGGGGCTTTGGGTTGTTTCCAGATGTGAATCATTACCAGGCTGGTTCTCAGGTCCTGACTGGAGGATCAGCCTACTTTATTATATAACTTTATATTTTTACTGCACTACATTTATCTCATGCTTCACTTCCTGTTACATAAAAACACAGTTATTATCAACCGTTGACATGACAACGCTGCTTTCATAAATGCATCAATATCTGTTTTAACCTCTTCATACCTCTTTCTTTTTACCTCTTTTACCTCTTAACACCTCTGTCTTTTTACCTCTTTTACCTATTATTTTTTCATCTGTATCCCTCTTTTACCTCCTTTTTAACTTATTTTACCTCTCTACCTCTTTTTACTTCTTTATGCCTGTTTAAACCTCTTCATATCTTTCTTTTTACCTCTTTTTTTTTTTTACCTCTTTCTTTTTACCTCTTTTAACCTCTTTCTTTTTACCTCTTAATACCTATTATTTTTTCATCTTTATTCCCCTTTTACTTCTTTTTTAAAATTTATTTTACCTCTTTTTACCTCTGTATACCTCTTTATGCCTTTTTATACCTCTTTTACTTCTTTTTTTTTACCTCTTTATACCTATTGTTGTACCTCTTTATATCTCTTTCTTTCTACCTCTTTTACCTCTTTATACCTCTTTTTACCTGTTTATACCTCTTTATGCCTCTCTTTACCTCTCTCTTTTTACCTCTTTACCTCTCTCTTTTTACCTCTTTGTTTACTAATAAATGTGTATAGATGCAGTAAAGTAATCAGATTGCTTCTTCACCTCCTCACTCGTCTGATGACTCAGCAGCAGAAAACCACTGTGTTTATTCAGGTTCTCCTCCAGAACATTTATAAATCTGTGGTGATGGTTTCAACAGACGGACTTTGTTTTGATTTATTGACAATGTTTCAGTTGTAAAACAACAGAAATGTTTCAGTGAGAAACTTTAGTTTAGTGAAAACATTCAGCTGATAATAAATCTGTCACAACGTCCACGTTTTAATCTTCCCACTGTTTTTATTTCAGAGTGGAAACATCACAGAAACATTCAGTGCTGACATTTGATTCGTTGTTTTCATTCGACTTGTCAGGAACGTTTGTGGGAACATTCACAGAAACAACAACAATAAACTAAATGTCCTTTATTTATGGTTATTATTTAAAAACAAACAGAGAGAGACAGTCCAGATTGTTTTCATTCCACACACACACACACACAGTTACACACACACACACACACACACACACACACACAGTCACACACACACACACACACACACAGAAACACAGTCACACACACACACACACACACACACACACACACACACACACACACACAGAAACACACTCAGGTTCATTATGATGCAGCTGTGTGTCGACTACAGTTGCCATCTAATCAAATTACAGCTCTCTGTTTCTGTGTGTGTGTGTGTGTGTGTGTGTGTGTGTGACTGTGTGTGTGTGTGTGTGTGTGTGTGTGTGTAGGACCTGATGGAGAGCGACAGCATCACTCTGGACTGGATGTTCAGATACTCTCTCATCAATGACATCGTCAAGGTAACGGCCAGGGGGCGGGGCTTCATCCTCTTCATCATCCTCTTCATCATCCTCTTCATCCTCTTCATCATCCTCTTCATCATGCAGTGTCAGATTAATCTGGACTCTGATTGATGATTAAATTAATAACTAAATGATCACATCAGTATTTAGTGAGAAGAGTTTTTAAACAACCTCCTCTATGAAACAAAGTGATTACAGATGTTTGCCTCTCTTGTTTATTGTTGTTGTTGTTGTTGTTGTTGTTGTTGTCAGGGCATGTTGTTCCTCCACAACAGCGTCATCGTGTCCCACGGCAGCCTGAAGTCGTCCAACTGTGTGGTGGACAGTCGCTTCGTCCTGAAGATCACCGACTACGGCCTGGACAGCCTCCGGGAGGCCAGCTGCCCCGAGGACACACACGCCTACTACGCCCGTACACACACACACACACACACACACACACACACACACACACACACAGACACACACACACACACACACACACACACACACACACACACACACACTCACACACACACACACACACACACACACACACACAGACACACACACACACACACACACACACACACACACACACACACACACTCACACACACACACACACACACACACACACACACAGACACACACACACACACACACACACACACACACACACACACACACTCACACACAGACACACATGCCAGCACACTATACTTAAACACCTAGAGTGCGTCGCCTGTGCCAGCATAAAGTCTGATTAATAGGTGTGCTTACAGACACGCGTATTGCGAGTACACCAGATAACATGGGTGACGGGTGAAAAGTGCCACGAGCGAACGTAGTGGACGCCTGTGTGTGTGTGTAACGCGTGTACGTTAACAGTGTGTTACTCTGTGTAACAGTTCAGCTGTTACACAGAGTCTCAGCTTCATATTATAGATGAACTCCAAGCCCCCACAGAGCTGTCAGGATATTTCTATTATTTTCAGGCCAGTTTTTATTTTCTTGTTAACGAAATCTCTCTCTCTCTCTCTCTCTCTCTCTCTCTCTCTCTCTCTCTCTCTCTCTCTCTAGGTTTGAATGATATCGAATTGATATTTAATGATAGCAAGGGTGAAAGGGATAATTAAAATAATTTCAGCTACTTAAAAATAGTAGGCTAATAGTAAAGTGCAACGCTCACAGCCAGTTCCCAGCTTCGCGCGCGGACACACAGTTCATTACGCACCAGCTGTAATTAGGTAGGTTTACCTGCCTGCAGAAGCCGTAATCGCTGTCACCCCTGAATATTAAGTAGCCATGCAGACCTATCTAATGAATATTCAGTAGCCATGTGGACAGCAGTCCGTTCACAATATGATTCCATCGGACCTTATATCTACACTGTTTAACCCAATTCGGCACTTATGCACAGTCCCATTATGTTTTACAGACATTCGTAGTTAACTAATGAGGTAAAACATTTTGTTTAAGCTGCATTTTGCTGACTTTCACTCCTAAAACAGGCTAATTAAGCCTCCGGTTTTGGCCGGAAAAACGTTAAGTTTATCTGGTACGTACGAGATAGTCTTTCTCTTCATCTATAAGTTGTGCTTTCTTATAAACAATACCATATGAAGCTGAGACTCTGTGTAACAGCTGAACTGTTATAGGCTTACACGCGTTACACACACACACAGGCGTCCACTACGTTCGCTGGTGGCACTTTTCACCCGTCACCCATGTTATCTGGTGTACTCGCAATACGCGTGTCTGTACGCCTATGTAGAATTGTACTTAACAGTCACGCGGGTCTTCATGTCACGTATTTGAGGCGTAGTTCACCCGTCACGCAGCCGTCACGTAGGCGTATGTGCAACAACGCGTGTACAGCGTCTGCGTGACGCCTGCGTGACGCCTGTCTGTCCATTGAAAGTGAATGGAATTTACACGCGCACGTTAGACGTTTGATGTCATCGCATAGGCGCTGTACACGCGTTTTAGTATAGTGTGCTGGCATAAAATGCCCCTCATACACACACACACAAACACACACACACACTCACACACTCCTTTATTTATCTATTTATAGAAACACTACGACTTTCATTGTCCCGTTTACCCTAAACTTTATGTTCAAACTCTGTGTGTGTGTGTGTGTGTGTGTGTGTGTGTGTGTGTGTGTGTGTGTGTGCAGGTAAGCTGTGGACGGCCCCCGAGCTGCTGAGGACAGAGTGCCCCCCCCCCTGTGGGACTCAGAAAGGAGACGTTTACAGCTTCAGCATCATCCTGCAGGAGGTCGCTCTGCTGAGAGGAGTCTACTTCCTGGACACACACACACTCACACCCAAGGGTGGGACACACACACACACACACACTCACACCCAAGGGTGGAACACACACACACACACACACACACTCTCACACACACACACACACTCACACCCAAGGGTGGGACACACACACACACACACACACTCACACACACACACACACCCAAGGGTGGGACACACACACACACACACACACACACACACACACACACACACACACTCACACACACACACACACACACACACACACACACACACTCACACACACACTCACACCCAAGGGTGGGACACACACACACACACACACACTCACACACACACACACACCCAAGGGTGGGACACACACACACACACACACACACACACACACACACACACACTCACACACACACTCACACACACACACACACACACACACACACACACACACACACACACACACACACACTCACACACACACACACACACACACACACACACACACACACACACTCACACACACACTCACACCCAAGGGTGGGACACACACACACACACACACACTCACACCCAAGGGTGGGACAAACACACACACACACACACACTCACACCCAAGGGTGGGACACACACACACACACACACACACACACACTCACACCCAAGGGTGGGACACACACACACACACACACACACACACACACACACACACACACTCACACCCAAGGGTGGGACACACACACACACACACACACACACACACACACTCACACCCAAGGGTGGGACACACACACACACACACACACACACACACACACACACACACACACTCACACCCAAGGGTGGGACACACACACACACACACTCACACACACACACACACACACACACACACACACACACACACACACACACACACACACACACTCACACCCAAAGGTGGGACACACACACACACACACACACACACACACACACACACACACACACACTCACACCCAAGGGTGGGACACACACACACACACACACACACACACACACACATACACACACACACACTCACACCCAAGGGTGGGACACACACACACACACACACACACACACACACACTCACACCCAAGGGTGGGACACACACACACACACACACTCACACCCAAGGGTGGGACACACACACACACACACACACTCACACACACACACACACACACACACACACACACACACTCACACCCAAGGGTGGGACACACACACACACACACACACACACACACACACACACACTCACACCCAAGGGTGGGACACACACACACACAGGGACACAGTGTGTGTGTGTGTGTGTCTCTATTGATCAGTATTAGTATTCTATAATAAATACTGTCTGTGTCCTGCTGGTGGAGCTGTTCTGTGGCTCCCTCCTGTGGACGCTGTGTGTCATTACAACAGTTTTTATATATTTAATACTTTTACAACATAATAACTTTAAAACAGTCTTTGTGTGTTTTGAGTGTTATAAAATAATAAAGTATAATATAATATTATAAATAATATAATAAAGTGAGAACCTGTTAATACTGACTGACTGAGTTATAGATCCTCTATTGATCAGAGAATGGTTCATCAATAAAGTAAGTGATTGATGATTGGCTGTTGTTCCCTCAGAGGTGGTGCAGGCGGTGCGTCACGGCGGGGCCCCGCCCCTCCGCCCCTCGCTGTGTCCCCACAGTCACAGCGAGGACCTGGGCCTCCTGATGCAGCGCTGCTGGAGCGAGGAGCCCAGCGACCGGCCAGACTTCAGCACCATCAAGATCCTGCTGAGGAAGCAGCACAGGTGAGGCCACGCCCACTCACCGACAGGTGAGGCTAGGCCACGCCCATTCACCGACAGGTGAGGATAGGCCACGCCCACTCACCGACAGGTGAGGATAGGCCACGCCCACTCACGACAGGTGAGGATAGGCCACGCCCACTCACCGACAGGTGAGGCTAGGCCACGCCCACTCACCTACAGGTGAGGCTAGGCCACGCCCACTCACCGACAGGTGAGGATAGGCCACGCCCATTCACCGACAGGTGAGGATAGGCCACGCCCACTCACCGACAGGTGAGGCTAGGCCACGCCCACTCACCTACAGGTGAGGCTAGGCCACGCCCACTCACGACAGGTGAGGATAGGCCACGCCCACTCACCGACAGGTGAGGATAGGCCACGCCCACTCACCTACAGGTGAGCCTAGGTCACGCCCACTCACCGACAGGTGAGCCTAGGCCACTCACCTACAGGTGACATTAGACCACGCCCCCTCTGTCTCCACAGTAGTGTTTCTGTCAAGTTGTAAAGTTAAAGTAACTCTGCCTGCCTGTCTGTCTGTCTGTCCTCCTGTCTGTCCTCCTGCCTGTCTGTCCCCCTGCCTGCCTGTCTGTCTGTCCTCCTGCCTGCCTGCCTTTCTGTCTGTCCTCCTGTCTGTCCTCCTGTCTGTCCTCCTCCTGCCTGTCTGTCCCCCTGCCTGCCTGTCTGTCCTCCTGTCTGTCCCCCTGCCTGCCTGCCTGTCTGTCCTCCTGCCTGTCTGTCCCCCTGCCTGCCTGTCTGTCCTCCTGTCTGTCCTCCTCCTGCCTGTCTGTCCCCCTGCCTGTCTGTCTGTCTGTCCTCCTCCTGCCTGCCTGTCTGTCTGTCCTCCTGTCTGTCCCCCTGCCTGCCTGCCTGTCTGTCCTCCTGCCTGTCTGTCCCCCTGCCTGCCTGTCTGTCCTCCTGCCTGTCTGTCCCCCTGCCTGCCTGTCTGTCCCCCTGCCTGTCTGTCTGTCTGTCCTCCTCCTGCCTGCCTGTCTGTCCCCCTGCCTGCCTGCCTGTCTGTCCCCCTGCCTGTCTGTCTGTCTGTCCCCCTGCCTGTCTGTCTGTCTGTCCTCCTCCTGCCTGCCTGTCTGTCCCCCTGCCTGCCTGCCTGTCTGTCCCCCTGCCTGTCTGTCTGTCTGTCCCCCTGCCTGTCTGTCTGTCTGTCCTCCTCCTGCCTGCCTGTCTGTCCCCCTGCCTGCCTGCCTGTCTGTCCCCCTGCCTGTCTGTCTGTCTGTCTGTCCCCCTGCCTGTCTGTCTGTCCTCCAGGGGTTATGGGTCTAACATCCTGGATAACCTCCTCTCCCGGATGGAGCAGTACGCCAACAACCTGGAGGAGCTGGTGGGAGAACGAACCCAAGCTTACCACGAGGAGAAACGCAAGGCTGAGAACCTGCTCTACCAGATACTACCACAGTAAATATACTACTACTGTAGTACTACTGCATTACTACTGCTCTACCAGATACTACCACAGTAAATATACTACTACTGTAGTACTACTGCATTACTACTGCTCTACCAGATACTACCACAGTAAATATACTACTACTGTAGTACTACTGCTCTACCAGATACTACCACAGTAAATATACTACTACTGTAGTACTACTGCTCTACCAGATACTACCACAGTAAATATACTACTACTGCAGTACTACTGCATTACTACTGCTCTACCAGATACTACCACAGTAAATATACTACTACTGTAGTACTACTGCATTACTACTGCTCTACCAGATACTACCACAGTAAATATACTACTACTGTAGTACTACTGCTCTACCAGATACTACCACAGTAAATATACTACTACTGCAGTACTACTGCTCTACCAGATACTACCACAGTAAATATACTACTACTGTAGTACTACTGTAGTACTACTGCTCTACCAGATACTACCACAGTAAATATACTACTACTGTAGTACTACTGTAGTACTACTGCTCTACCAGATACTACCACAGTAAATATACTACTACTGCAGTACTACTGCTCTACCAGATACTACCACAGTAAATATACTACTACTGTAGTACTACTGTAGTACTACTGCTCTACCAGATACTACCACAGTAAATATACTACTACTGTAGTACTACTGCTCTACCAGATACTACCACAGTAAATATACTACTACTGTAGTACTACTGCTCTACCAGATACTACCACAGTAAATATACTACTACTGTAGTACTACTGTAGTACTACTGCTCTACCAGATACTACCACAGTAAATATACTACTACTGTAGTACTACTGCAGTACTACTGCTCTACCAGATACTACCACAGTAAATATACTACTACTGTAGTACTACTGCATTACTACTGCTCTACCAGATACTACCACAGTAAATATACTACTACTGCAGTACTACTGCTCTACCAGATACTACCACAGTAAATATACTACTACTGTAGTACTACTGTAGTACTACTGCTCTACCAGATACTACCACAGTAAATATACTACTACTGTAGTACTACTGTAGTACTACTGCTCTACCAGATACTACCACAGTAAATATACTACTACTGTAGTACTACTGCTCTACCAGATACTACCACAGTAAATATACTACTACTGTAGTACTACTGCATTACTACTGCTCTACCAGATACTACCACAGTAAATATACTACTACTGTAGTACTACTGCATTACTACTGCTCTACCAGATACTACCACAGTAAATATACTACTACTGCAGTACTACTGCTCTACCAGATACTACCACAGTAAATATACTACTACTGTAGTACTACTGCATTACTACTGCTCTACCAGATACTACCACAGTAAATATACTACTACTGTAGTACTACTGCTCTACCAGATACTACCACAGTAAATATACTACTACTGTAGTACTACTGCTCTACCAGATACTACCACAGTAAATATACTACTACTGCAGTACTACTGCTCTACCAGATACTACCACAGTAAATATACTACTACTGTAGTACTACTGCATTACTACTGCTCTACCAGATACTACCACAGTAAATATACTACTACTGTAGTACTACTGTAGTACTACTGCTCTACCAGATACTACCACAGTAAATATACTACTACTGTAGTACTACTGTAGTACTACTGCTCTACCAGATACTACCACAGTAAATATACTACTACTGTAGTACTACTGCTCTACCAGATACTACCACAGTAAATATACTACTACTGTAGTACTACTGCATTACTACTGCTCTACCAGATACTACCACAGTAAATATACTACTACTGTAGTACTACTGCATTACTACTGCTCTACCAGATACTACCACAGTAAATATACTACTACTGCAGTACTACTGCTCTACCAGATACTACCACAGTAAATATACTACTACTGTAGTACTACTGCATTACTACTGCTCTACCAGATACTACCACAGTAAATATACTACTACTGTAGTACTACTGCTCTACCAGATACTACCACAGTAAATATACTACTACTGTAGTACTACTGCTCTACCAGATACTACCACAGTAAATATACTACTACTGCAGTACTACTGCTCTACCAGATACTACCACAGTAAATATACTACTACTGTAGTACTACTGCATTACTACTGCTCTACCAGATACTACCACAGTAAATATACTACTATAGTACTACTGCTCTACCAGATACTACCACAGTAAATATACTACTACTGTAGTACTACTGCATTACTACTGCTCTACCAGATACTACCACAGTAAATATACTACTACTGCATTACTACTGCTCTACCAGATACTACCACAGTAAATATACTACTATAGTACTACTGCTCTACCAGATACTACCACAGTAAATATACTACTACTGTAGTACTACTGCTCTACCAGATACTACCACAGTAAATATACTACTACTGTAGTACTACTGCTCTACCAGATACTACCACAGTAAATATACTGCTACTGTAGTACTACTGCTCTACCAGATACTACCACAGTAAATATACTACTACTGCAGTACTACTGCTCTACCAGATACTACCACAGTAAATATACTACTACTGTAGTACTACTGCTCTACCAGATACTACCACAGTAAATATACTACTACTGCAGTACTACTGCTCTACCAGATACTACCACAGTAAATATACTACTACTGTAGTACTACTGCATTACTACTGCTCTACCAGATACTACCACAGTAAATATACTACTACTGCAGTACTACTGCTCTACCAGATACTACCACAGTAAATATACTACTACTGTAGTACTACTGCATTACTACTGCTCTACCAGATACTACCACAGTAAATATACTACTACTGTAGTACTACTGCTCTACCAGATACTACCATAGTAAATATACCACTACTGTAGTACTACTGCTCTACCAGATACTACCACAGTAAATATACTACTACTGTAGTACTACTGCTCTACCAGATACTACCACAGTAAATATACCACTACTGCATTACTACTGCTCTACCAGATACTACCACAGTAAATATACCACTACTGTAGTACTACTGCTCTACCAGATACTACCACAGTAAATATACCACTACTGTAGTACTACTGCTCTACCAGATACTACCACAGTAAATATACCACTACTGTAGTACTACTGCTCTACCAGATACTACCACAGTAAATATACTACTTTAGTACTACTGCAGTACTACTGCTCTACCAGATACTACCACAGTAAATATACTACTGTAGTACTACTGCTCTACCAGATACTACCACAGTAAATATACCACTACTGTAGTACTACTGCAATACTACTGCTCTACCAGATACTACCACAGTAAATATACTACTGTAGTACTACTGCTCTTCCAGATACTACCACAGTAAATATACTACTACTGTAGTACTACTGCTCTACCAGATACTACCACAGTAAATATACTACTACTGTAGTACTACTGCTCTACCAGATACTACCACAGTAAATATACCACTACTGCATTACTACTGCTCTACCAGATACTACCACAGTAAATATACCACTACTGTAGTACTACTGCTCTATCAGATACTACCACAGTAAATATACCACTACTGTAGTACTACTGCTCTACCAGATACTACCACAGTAAATATACCACTACTGTAGTACTACTGCTCTACCAGATACTACCACAGTAAATATACCACTACTGTAGTACTACTGCTCTACCAGATACTACCACAGTAAATATACTACTTTAGTACTACTGCAGTACTACTGCTCTACCAGATACTACCACAGTAAATATACTACTACAGTACAAATGCTCTACCAGATACTACCACAGTAAATATACTACTACAGTACAACTACAGTACTACTGCTCTACCAGATACTACCACAGTAGATATACTACTACAGTACTACTACAGTACTACTGCTCTACCAGATACTACCACAGTAAATATACTACTTTAGTACTACTGCAGTACTACTGCTCTACCAGATACTACCACAGTAAATATACTACTACAGTACAAATGCTCTACCAGATACTACCACAGTAAATACACTACTACACTACAACTACAGTACTACTGCTCTACCAGATACTACCACAGTAAATATACTAAATGGTAAATGGTAAATGGACCTGCACTTATATAGCGCTTTTCTAGTCGCTTTGCGACCACTCAAAGCGCTTTACACTACGGACTGCGCTCATTCACCCTTTCACACACACATTCATACTGGTGGCAGTTGCTACCCTAAACGGTCCCACCTGCCACCATTGGGAATTCATTCACACACCGATGAACACAGCATCAGGAGCAATTTGGGGTTCGGTATCTTGCTCAAGGATACTTCGACATGTAGGCTGCGATGGTCAGGGATCAAACCACCAACCCTTCGGTTGGGGGCCAACCAACTCTCCCAACTGAGCCCGTTACTACTACTACAGTACTACTACAGTACTACTGCTCTACCAGATACTACCACAGTAAATATACTACTACAGTACAACTACAGTACTACTGCTCTACCAGATACTACCACAGTAAATATACTACTACAGTACTGCTGCTCTACCAGATACTACCACAGTAAATATAGAACTACAGTACTATTACAGTACTACTGCTCTACCAGATACTACAACAGTAAATATACTACTGTAGTACTACTGTAGTACTACTGCTCTACCAGATACTACCACAGTAAATATACTACTACAGTACAAATGCTCTACCAGATACTACCACAGTAAATATACTACTACAGTACAACTACAGTACTACTGCTCTACCAGATACCTCAGTAAATATACTACTACAGTACTACTACAGTACTACTGCTCTACCAGATACTACCACAGTAAATATACTACTGTAGTACTACTGCTCTACCAGATACTACCACAGTAAATATACTACTTCAGTACTGCTGCTCTACCAGATACTATCACAGTAGATATACTACTGCAGTACTACTACAGTACTACTGCTCTACCAGATACTACAACAGTAAATATATATTCTACAGTACTACTACAGTAGTTATACTACAGTACTACTACAGTAATTATACTACAGTACTACCACAGTAATTATACTACAGTACTACTACAGTAATTATACTACTGTACTACCACAGTAATTATACTACAGTACTACTACAGTAATTATTCTACAGTACTACTACAGTAATTATACTACAGTACTACTACAGTAATTATACTACAGTACTGTTCTTGTGTTTCAGTTCTGTAGCAGAACAGTTGAAACGAGGAGAGACGGTTCAGGCCGAAGCGTTCGACTCCGTCACCATTTACTTCAGTGACATCATCGGCTTCACCGCGCTGTCTGCCGAGAGCACGCCACTGCAGGTCAGTAGAACCCAGCAGAACCACCCTACAGGTCAGTAGAACCCATTAGAACCACCCAACAGGTCAGTAGAACCCAGCAGAACCACCCTACAGGTCAGTAGAACCACCCTACAGGTCAGTAGAACCCAGCAGAACCACCCTACAGGTCAGTAGAACCACCCTACAGGTCAGTAGAACCCAGCAGAACCACCCTACAGGTCAGTAGAACCACCCTACAGGTCAGTAGAACCCAGCAGAACCACCCTACAGGTCAGTAGAACCACCCTACAGGTCAGTAGAACCCAGTAGAACCACCCTACTGGTCAGTAGAACCCAGCAGAACCACCCTACTGGTCAGTAGAACCACCCAACAGGTCAGCAGAACCCAGTAGAACCACCCTACAGGTCAGTAGAAGCACCCTACAGGTCAGTAGAACCCAGTAGAACCACCCTACAGGTCAGTAGAACCACCCTACAGGTCAGTAGAACCCAGGTAATGATTGTATTTACGTGTTTACTTCCAGGTGGTGACCTTGTTGAACGACCTCTACACCTGTTTCGACGCCATCATCGACAACTTCGATGTTTACAAGGTAAATCACATAAACACAGCTAACCCCTCTTTGTGCTAAGCTAGGCTAACAGTTCTCCCCTGCTCCCAGTCTTTGTGCTAAGCT
Source organism: Centropristis striata (assembly GCF_030273125.1). NCBI lineage: Eukaryota > Metazoa > Chordata > Actinopteri > Perciformes > Serranidae > Centropristis > Centropristis striata. The sequence goes on along the minus strand of NC_081530.1, from coordinate 36,823,277 downwards.
AGGCTAACAGTTCTCCCTGCTCCCAGTCGTTGTGCTAAGCTAGGCTAACAGTTCCCCCTGCTCCCAGTGTTTGTGCTAAGCTAGGCTAACAGTTCCCCCTGCTCCCAGTGTTTGTGCTAAGCTAGGCCAACAGTTCCCCCCTGCTCCCAGTCTTTGTGCTAAGCTAGGCTAACAGTTCCCCCTGCTCCCAGTGTTTATGCTAAGCTAGGCTAACAGTTCCCCCTGCTCCCAGTGTTTATGCTAAGCTAGGCTAACAGTTCCCCCTGCTCCCAGTGTTTGTGCTAAGCTAGGCTAACAGTTCCCCCTGCTCCCAGTGTTTGTGCTAAGCTAGGCTAACAGTTCCCCCTGCTCCCAGTGTTTGTGCTAAGCTAACGGTGCTGACTCTAAGAGGAGTGACCTTTGACCTCCCGTGGCGCCCCAGGTGGAGACCATCGGCGACGCCTACATGGTGGTGTCCGGTCTGCCGGTGAGGAACGGGAAGCTGCACGGCGGCGAGGTGGCCCGCATGGCGCTCGCCCTGCTGGACGCCGTCCAGAGCTTCAGGATCCGACACCGAGCCAATCAGCAGCTCCGCCTCCGCATCGGCATACACAGCGGTCAGCGTGTGTGTGTGTGTGTTTGTGTGTTTGTGTTTTGTGTGTGTTTTTGTCTGTAAAGCAGCATAAATAACGTGTGTGTGTGTGTGTGTGTGTGTGTGTGTGTGTGTGTGCAGGTCCAGTGTGTGCAGGTGTTGTGGGGTTGAAGATGCCCAGGTATTGTCTGTTCGGAGACACAGTGAACACAGCGTCACGCATGGAGTCCAACGGAGAGGGTAACACACACACACACACACACACACACACACACACACACACACACTCACACACACACACTCACACTAAATAAACTTTACTTGTTGTGATTTTATGTTGTTGTTATCATGTTTCTGCTGTTGTGACCTTGTTGTTGTGATGTTTGTGTTGTTGTTGTGATGTCTGTGTTGTTGTGTTGTTTGTGTTGTTGTTGTGATGTCTGTGTTCTTGTGTTGTTGTTGTGATGTTTGTGTTGTTGTGTTGTTTGAGTTGTTGTTGTGATGTTTGTGTTGCTGTTGTTGTGATGTTTGTGTTGTTGTGACCTTGTTGTTGTGATGTTTGTGTTGCTGATGTTGTGATGTTTGTGTTGGTGTTGTGTTGTTTGTGTTGTTGTGACCTTGTTGTTGTGATGTTTGTGTTGGTGTTGTGTTGTTTGTGTTGTTGTTGTGATGTTTGTGTTGTTGTTGTAATGTTTGTTGTTGTGATGTTTTTGTTGTTGTGACATTTGTGTTGTTGTTGTTGTTGTTGTGATGTGTGTTGTTGGTGTGTTGTTGTTGTTGTTGTTGTGATGTTTGTGTTGTTGTTGTTGTGATGTGTGTTGTTGGTGTGTTGTTTGTGTTGTTCTTGTGATGTTGTTGTTGTGATGTTTGTGTGGTTGTTGTGTTGTTGTGTTGTTGTTGTGACGTTTGTGTTGTTGTTGTGATGTTTGTTGTTGTTGTTGTGATGTTTGTGTGGTTGTTGTGTTGTTGTGTTGTTGTTGTGACGTTTGTGTTGTTGTTGTTGTGATGTTTGTTGTTGTTGTGTTGTTTGTGTCTGCAGCTCTGAAGATCCACGTGTCCGAGGCGACCCGAGACGTCCTGCAGGAGTTCGGCTGCTTCCAGCTTCAGTTCAGAGGAGAAATCGAGATGAAGGGGAAGGGACGCATGAGGACCTACTGGCTGCTGGGGGAGGACACCTCCACCTGACGGAGGGGAGGGGAGGGGACGCCTCCACCTGACGGAGGGGAGGGGACACCTGACGGAGAGGACACCTCCACCTGACGGAGGGGACACCTCCACCTGACAGAGGGGACACCTCCACCTGACGGAGACACCTGACGGAGAGGACACCTCCACCTGACGGAGGGGACACCTCCACCTGACAGAGGGGACACCTCCACCTGACGGAGAGGACACCTCCACCTGACGGAGAGGACACTTCCACCTGACGGAGGGGACACCTCCACCTGACGGAGACACCTGACGGAGAGGACACTTCCACCTGACGGAGGGGACACCTCCACCTGACAGAGGGGACACCTCCACCTGACGGAGACACCTGACGGAGAGGACACCTCCACCTGACAGAGGGGACACCTCCACCTGACGGAGAGGACACCTCCACCTGACAGAGGGGACACCTCCACCTGACGGAGACACCTGATGGAGAGGACACCTCCACCTGACAGAGGGGACACCTCCACCTGACGGAGACACCTGACGGAGAGGACACCTCCACCTGACAGAGGGGACACCTCCACCTGACGGAGAGGACACCTCCACCTGACGGAGAGGACACCTCCACCTGACGGAGGACGACTGACGGAGACACCTGACAGAGGGCGACTGACGGAGACGACTGACATCATGGACAGCCAGCTGGTGTTAAGCCCCTCCCCCTTCTCTCTGATTGGACATTGACCTCTGACATCATTTAAAGCGACAGGACGAACCTTTTACTGTAAAAATAAATCATTTCATTGTGTAAATACAAAAATACATTTTTCTGTGTCATTATTTGATTTTACATATGATATTTATAACTAATAATTATTTTTGCTGAAAACACACTGGACATCAGTTTAAACTTTTCTTTACTGAATCTTTTCTACAAAACTTATTGGAAATCCTTCGGAATTTTAGGGAGTAAAATGACAGATCCAAAGTTCTCTTTTTAAAACTTTATTGAGAAAAACAAATAAGTAAATAAAACTTTTTGTTTACAGAATGAGTCTACAGCAGAATCACAGCAGGCCCCGCCCCCCAAACACCCTCCCAGACCAATCAGGAGCCAGCTACAGCCGCCAATCATGACGTCACCGAGTCACATGACAGATTCAAACCCAGTGACACATGAACACTGGAACCACCAGTCTAAACCAGGTTTAGACAGGACCGGATCACACCAGACCGGACCGAACCGGATCACACCAGACCGGACCAGACCGGATCAAACTGATCCGGACTGAACAAGAATGAAGCGGTGAATTATTAATGACTGTGTTCTACAGTCACAGAGACTTTCACTGGTGAAACCTTCAGATCAAAGGTAGTCCTAAAATATGGAAACATCCTGTCAGTGAAAGTGTGTGTGAAGGTGTGTATGTGTGTGTTGGTGTCAGCATCAGAGAACGACAGCGTTCCTCTGTTCCAGTCCAGATTCACTCTGATCCTCTGAGGGTTCTTCTGGACTGGGAGAACAGAGTCTGGATGTGATGGAGAGAGTGCTGAGTATTTACCACCAGAGAACCATATTACCCAACGTCCAGACACTGGGACTCTCTTCCTCGGGGCAGACTCTGGTAACACACCGAGATACCAGAATGTATTGTCTCCAACCTGGACGTCCCAGCTGTGAGTCCCTGAGTTAAAGCCCTCAGAGCCCAGAACAGACCAGTAACCATCAGTAATCCTCTCTGGATTATCAGGAAGCTGCTGTCTCCGTCCTCCATATCTCAGACTGGTCAGATCTTCAGACAGGATGAGTCCTGTACCAGCAGTGTTTGGGTCCAGAACAACAGGCCTGTAGGAGACCATGGGTGCGTCCCATGTCGTCTATTTCGCATCCCTGCATCCCTCACTTGCGCCGTTCACTTGCGTCTTAGTCCCGCCCACCGGGGATGCATGGAGAGACGCAAGTGAGGGAAGCGAGGAGAGGAGAAACGATTTAAGACAAATGGGACGTCCTTCCCTCCGGAGCGTCACGTGAAGCGACGTCCGTTTCTAATGACGGCGGCAGCGGATCACAGCTGGATCAGCTGTCAGTCGCTTTAACAGCTGGAGACATGCACTGATGATAATAATAATAATAATAATAATAAGTGTTTTCTCTGTTTAACAAACACCTGCACATGAATAACAACCTCCATTGTGTATTTATACTGTGAACTGTGTCCAGCTCAGGGGCACGGGAATGCCTTTATATAATTTATTAATTATTATTTGCTGCTGTATTAGGACAACTATTAGGGCCAAGTATGAAAAAAAAAATACGGACCCGGGGGAGGGGGGTAATACTGGTCCATGCCTCACTGGGTCCGTCCGGTGCCACACACATACACACACAGACACACACACACACACACACACTTCAAAAAGATGAATAAAGATTCCATAAACCCGGCTCCATGGCAGCGTAAAGACGCATCACATGAGGATGACCGTGAGGAATGAAGGCTGGGAACAATAAACCTGCTGCTGTGAAAAAAGTTTAGACGAACGTTACACACTGTAACTGTCAACAAGGAGCAGAGGAGGTCTGAAAGAGAGACAGCGCTCCGTGTGAACGCGAGGAGGAGGAGCGTCAGTCGGATCACTCTGATAAAACACCTTAAACAGAGCGAGTGATGGAGAAGAAGAGACATCCCGCAGGTAGAAAGGAATGAAATGTGGTGATGTCATAACATCACCTCATGTTATCTGTTTTTAATCATGCCATGGTGGCTGGGTCCCTCTCCCCTGGGTTCCTATTTATTTATTTATTTCGTATATTGCCCTAATACGCCGTCGTAGTAGACGATCCTGGTGATAAATTAATTATTTAATATCCCAGAACATGATTGTGTCCGCTGAACACCGGCCAATATTTTATTAGGTTAGATGATGAAGGTAAAATGTAAATGATGTCACTCAGTAATGATCAGCCTCGCGTGGTACTGATGAAAATGACAAACAATGTAGTGTTTCTTGCTGACAGACAGACTGTCAGACTCTCTACTGTTTTTTTTTTTTACTTTAATAATATCCATAATAAATCTGTACGGTGGAAAAAACAGATCACGAAAAGGAAAAAAAGGAAAAAGGAAAATAACTTCTAGAGCGATCTTTCTCTTAATTTATTATAAATGTAGAAATATGTTTGTGGTGTTTTTGTTGTTCAGAGTCACAATAAAACAGATTTTAATTACATGGTGAATCATATAAATAAAATATAAAACTTGTGGTGACACACTTTAGTTTAATCTGTGATCTGTCTTCACTCCGGTATCAAACTACAGCGATGTTGCGATGTATAAGATCAGTCCGATCAGCTGCTGCGTCTATTCAACGAGTCAGGGGGCGGGGCCACCGCTAAAAGACTTCCGCATAGGATTCTCTCGTGTATCCTCGCTTGTGCCTCCTCCGATATGCCTCCTCTATCCTCTATCCTCTGTCCTCCGATCACAAATAAGGGCTTTGGGACGGTCTTAAAGATGGCGCCCGCGAAAGAACTTCCGGTTCAAGCGAGGATAGAGGATAGAGGAGGCGAAACTTAAGGGCTTTGGGATGCAGCACATGTCCTTCATCTTGTTCCAGATGTTGAAGGCCAGGTTGCCCAGGTGTTTGGCCTGGTCTATCAGAGCTCCTAAGGGCAGCTGTGGATCCTCCAGCAGGGGGCGCTGCTGGACTCTTTCCACTGCAGCCTTGTAGTTCTGCAGGAATGAGACGTGTTCAGCTCTCAGCTGGTCCTCTGTGGCTCTGACTGTGTCTGAAAGAGCTGCTATCTCTCTGCTCAGAGCCTCCATCTTCTCCTTCATCATCTGACTCTTCTGCTCCTCTTCCTCCCTCAGTGCAGCCATCCTGGCCTCCTCTTCCTCTTCTAGAAACTGGTGAAGCTTCTTAAACTGCTCCTTAATCTGCGTCTCTGTGCGTCGGGCCTGGACCTGAATGTGTTCTGCTGTTTGATCAAACTTCACTTTAACTCCTTTAAAACTCTTTAACTTCTTCTTTAAAGGCTCCAGAGTTTCCTGAAGTTCCTTCTTGAGTTGTTGTGCAGCTTCATCGATGGGTCTGAATCTGTGATTGGAGTGTTTTTCTGAGTCTCTGCAGACGAGACACACTGGCTGCTGATGGTCCAGACAGAAGAGTTTGAGTTTCTCAGAGTGCAGACTGCAGAGAGGCTCTGAAGCTCTCTGATCTCTCTCCTGTAAGAAGGCCTCACACACGCTCTTCAAAGCAAAGTTAGGAGGTAATATTTCCTTTGAGTATCTCCTCTTACAGACCGGACACTCTCTGGTGTCTTTCTCCGTCCACCAGCTCTGCAGACAGTCTCTACAGAAGCTGTGGTGACACGTCAGGATCACAGGATCTTTAAAGACGTCCTGACAGACCGGACAGCAGAGTTCTTCCTCTAGTCTGGACGCCATTTAGTCTCTGAGAGGAAACACACAGACAGACAGCTCAGCCACTCCCTGTTCTCTGGAACTTACTTCCACTTTGAGTCTCTGTTGTTATAAAACACTCGTTCAATTTGTGGTTTCCAGTGTTTCCAGTGTTCCCAGCAGCTGTCCTCTCTGTGTGACTGTAGTCTCAGTCTGTAGATTATCTTAATGTCTCTTAATGTCTCTTAATGTCTCTCAGCGTCTCTCAGCGTCTCTTCCTTCACTGAAGCAGAACAAAACCCTGTTTCCTGTTTCCAGCCTGAGTCATGAGGGGCGGGGGGGTTTGTGGGCGGAGTCTCAGCTTGTCTTTCCTGCTGACGGTTGAACTGTGAAGTATTTTGTGTTTGTGGTTTGGAGGCTGTGGACCTGGTGGGGGAGGGGTTCTGAGATCTGCATCCTGTTATTTCAGTCAAAATGAATGTTCTGTATGAAATTCAGACTGTTCACGGAGAACAGTGTAAAACATGTTCTGGTGAAAGCTTTTCCCTCCCAGAGACTCCGTTAGGCTCATACTTACACTGTTCTCAGTGGGCAGTTCTAACAGGTCATTGCTGTGAAGTGACATTGAGGTGTTATTACTATCCAGGGCCAACAGAGGGCGCTAGTGTGCTGTTCTATGGTAGGAACCAGGAGGGAGAGTTCTCCAGTTAGAAGCTTGGTAACCCATCTGAGCCATGTTGGAACGTGTACAAGTTCCTCTGGAAGTAAAAGTCAGCTCAACTAAAGATGAACCGTCTCTTATTTATGGTTGTTGGGAATTAAAGGATGCCTCTTTATTAATAAATGATTCCTTGTACAGGGCGTCAAATACGTAAATAAAAGGCGTTATCATAAAGTCTACCCTCCCATAAGGATACCAGATATGTAGGGATGAACCTGAGCAACACTTCTAAAGTGTGTTTAGATGGCTATCAGAATTATTAATAATTATCATAAATAATTATTAACTATGATAAACGATATGACTTAATTTGCTCTAAGTCATCTCGTTGGGGCACCATCTGTAAAACAAGAAATATAGCCAATTCACCTAAATCAGTCTCATAAAGTTACTAAACTATCAATTTGGGGCACTGATTATTAATTGTGGATATCATTTTTTATCAAATTATCTCAATATTTAGTAGCGGTTGAAGGAATCGTAAATTATTTTCATAGAAGAGGTTGACATATCGTTCACAGTGTACAACATTAAGTAGAGTAGACAAAGTGTCATAAAACTCAAGCTGTGACGGGAGACTCGGCCTGTGGTTGTGTGAGCTGCTATAAAACTGTGTCTTTGTTACAGCCAATTCAAAGTATATTATGTGTAAATCAGTGTGTGAGCAAATGAAAGGTTAGAAAAGTTAGTTACATATAAGACTGATTGTCTGTATAAAACCAGATTAACATAGAATGATGTAGCTGCACGGTTATCACAACAAATATACTTAAAAACACATATAAACCAAATAATTGATTACAGGTCAAATCCTTTGTACTCAAAGTCCTTGTTTCTTATCTAAGCCCAGTTCATTCCTCACAGACCAGTTGGAAAAGGGGGAGAAATCCTTTTCGATGGAGGACGAGGAAGGAAGTATTAATAATTAAATATTATATTATATGTATATATATATATATATATATATATATATATATATATATATATAAAAAAATATTTAATTATTAATTATATGTGATTATGACCAGGTATTAGTTCTCTGCGGTGTTTGTGTTGTTTCTTGTTGATAATAATTGTTGTTGTTTTATTCATAAACACGTCATAAAGGCTCCATGCAGCCGGGGATTGGTTTCAGACTTCCTGCGCTGTGATTGGTCGGTATAGACGTCACTCAGCGGTCGCTGTAAGCTGATTGGCCGGGGGCGGTGCAGAGGGCGGTGTCCGTTATGTTGCTGTGTGAGCGGGACTGAGAGTCTCTGAAACACTGAAACAGCACCGAGACTACTCTATAACCCCCTTTAACCCGTCAGGACCCCCAGGAGCCCCCCAGGAGCCCCTCAGTCCCCGGTACCCGGGCACCAGCACCTGCACCCCCCTGACCCGGACCCGGAGCCGGAGCCGGAGCCGGAGCCGGAGCGGCCTGCAGCGCGGCGCGGCGGCCGAGCAGATGGAGCCTGCAGCGGCTAAGGCCAAGCCGCAGGGCCGCCTGCTGCTGTCCACGCAGCTGGACGCCAAGGACGAGCTGGAGGAGGTAGGCCGCCCCGGAGCACGGCCCGGCCCGGCCCGGCCCGGCCCGGCCCGGCCCGGGTCAGGGGGACTCTGGTACCAAGAGACCGGAGCTACAGCGGCTAGCAGGCTAGTTAGCATGGCTAGCAGCGGGCTAGCAGCGTTAGCTTAGCACGGAGCTCCCAGTGAACACGGTGTAGGTGAGACAGGTGAGACAGGTGAGACAGAGGGGGGACAGGTGAGACAGGAGAGACAGGAGAGACAGAGGGGGGACAGGTGGGACAGGTGGGACAGGTGAGGGGGGGCTAAAGACTGAAAGAGTCACACTGACGGTCAGTTAGCTTAGCATGCTAACTATAGTAAACATATGGATGGGACCCAAAAGTGACAGATGCGCATGCGCCGTGCCGGTTTCACTTGTTTAATAGTTGAGCGTCATTAACCTTCACTGACTGGAGGAGCGGGACTCGAACCAGCGACCCTCCAGATCATCTACAGGATGGATGGATGGATGGATGATAGATGGATGGATGATAGATGGATAGATGATGGATGGATAGATGATGGATGGATGATGGATGGATAGATAGATAGATAGATAGATAGATGATGGATGGATAGATAGATAGATAGATAGATAGATAGATAGATGATGGATGAATGGATGGATAATGGATGGATAGATGATGGATGGATGGATGATAGATAGATGATGGATGGATGATGGATGGATAGATGATGGATGGATGGATGATAGATAGATGGATGCTGGATGGATAGATGATGGATGGATGGATGATAGATAGATGATGGATGGATAGATGGATGATGGATGGATAGATGGATGATGGATGGATAGATGATGGATGGATGGATGATAGATAGATGGATGCTGGATGGATAGATGATGGATGGATGGATGATAGATAGATGATGGATGGATAGATGGATGATGGATGGATAGATGATGGATGATAGATAGATGATGGATGGATAGATGGATGATGGATGGATAGTAGGGATGGATAGATGATAGATAGATGGGTGATAGATGGATAGATGATGGATGGATAGATGATGGATGGATGATAGATGGAGGATGGATGGATGGATAGATGGATGGATGGAGGATGGATAGTAGGGATGGTTGGGTGGATGGATAGATGGATGGATGGATGGATGGATGGATAGATGGATGGATGAAGGATGGATGGATAGATGATGGATGGATAGATGGATGGATGAAGGATGGATGGATAGATGATGGATGGATAGATGGATGGATGGATGGATGGATAGATGGAGGATGGATTGTAGGGATGGTTGGGTGGATGGATAGATGGGTGATAGATGGATAGATGATGGATAGATTAATTTAATAATAAAATAATATAATACATCATGAATATCTCAGAGCCTGAAAGTCTATTTAAATTGTTTTGGTTGTTGTTTTTGTGCGTCTCTGTATGTGTGTGTGTGTGTGTGTCTCTCTCTCTCTCTCTATGTGTGTGTGTGTGTGTGTGTGTGTGTGTGTGTGTGTGTGTGTCTCTATGTGTGTGTGTGTGTCTGTGTGTGTGTGTGTGTGTGTGTGTGTGTGTGTGTGTGTGTGTGTGTGTGTGTGTGTAGAGGCTGGAGCGGTGTGTAGGACTGGTCCAGGCGTTGACCAATGGGCTGTCAGAGAGAGAAGCTAACGACGCGCTAACCGCTAACGTAAGAAACCTTTAATACTACCACAGCTACAGCAGGAGACAGCTGATTGGCTGGTGATGACCTCATGTTTACCTGTCCTCCAGGTGTGTAAAGGCCAGCAGCAGCATGAGGAGGTGTGTCTGGGTCTGTTCTCCCTGGTCCTCACAGAGCCCACCCAGGCCCAGAGGGTGAGCCGCCACGCCACATCACGCCACGCCGCCGCTATCACTGTGTGACATCACTGTGACATCACTGTGTGTGTGTGTGTGTGTGTGTGTGTCAGTGTTACAGAGACCTGACGCTGCTCAACAGAGACGGGATGAACGTGGTCCTGGTGAAGATCAACCAGATCCTGATGGAGAAGTTCCTCAAGCTGCAGGACGTCCCCAGAACACAGGTAAACAAACACAGGAGTACAGACCAACACACACACACACACACACACACAGACACACAGCAACAGTCATGTGATGCAGAAAAGTTTATGACTTCAAAAATACAAACATGTTGTTATTTACCTTCAGTAGTAATGTGTGTGTGTGTGTGTGTGTCTGTATTTGTGTACCTCTGTCTGTCTCTGTGTGTGTGTGTGTGTGTCTGTATTTGTGTACCTCTGTCTGTGTGTGTGTGTGTGTGTGTCTGTATTTGTGTACCTCTGTCTGTGTGTGTGTGTGTGTGTGTGTGTGTGTGTGTGTGTGTCTGTCTGTATTTGTGTACCTCTGTGTGTGTGTCTGTATTTGTGTACCTCTGTCTGTGTGTGTGTGTGTGTGTGTGTGTGTGTGTGTGTGCAGCTGGTGTGGCTGGTGAGGGAGCTGGTGAAGAGCGGCGTGCTGGGAGCAGACGGTGTGGTGATGACGCTGCTGAAACAGATCGCAGGTCAGTTTCCTCTCTACACTGTGTGATGGTTAGAGAGCAGCTCTAGGGTTAGAGAGAGCAGCTCTAGGGTTAGAGAGAGCAGCTCTAGGGTTAGAGAGAGCAGCTCTAGAGTTAGAGAGAGCAGCTCTAGGGTTAGAGAGAGCAGCTCTAGAGTTAGAGAGAGCAGCTCTAGGGTTAGAGAGAGCAGCTCTAGGGTTAGAGAGAGCAGCTCTAGGGTTAGAGAGCAGCTCTAGGGTTAGAGAGCAGCTCTAGAGTTAGAGAGAGCAGCTCTAGGGTTAGAGAGAGCAGCTCTAGGGTTAGAGAGAGAGCAGCTCTAGGGTTAGAGAGAGCAGCTCTAGGGTTAGAGAGCAGCTCTAGGGTTAGAGAGAGCAGCTCTAGGGTTAGAGAGAGAGCAGCTCTAGGGTTAGAGAGAGCAGCTCTAGGGTTAGAGAGCAGCTCTAGGGTTAGAGAGAGCAGCTCTAGGGTTAGAGAGAGCAGCTCTAGGGTGAGAGAGAGAGAGCAGCTCTAGGGTGAGAGAGAGAGCAGCTCTAGGGTTAGAGAGAGAGCAGCTCTAGGGTTAGAGAGAGCAGCTCTAGGGTTAGAGAGAGAGCAGCTCTAGGGTTAGAGAGAGAGCAGCTCTAGGGTTAGAGAGAGAGCAGCTCTAGGGTTAGAGAGAGCAGCTCTAGGGTTAGAGAGAGAGCAGCTCTAGGGTTAGAGAGAGAGCAGCTCTAGGGTTAGAGAGAGAGAGCAGCTCTAGGGTTAGAGAGAGAGAGAGAGCAGCTCTAGGGTGAGAGAGAGAGCAGCTCTAGGGTTAGAGAGAGAGCAGCTCTAGGGTTAGAGAGAGAGAGAGCAGCTCTAGGGTTAGAGAGAGAGAGAGCAGCTCTAGGGTGAGAGAGAGAGCAGCTCTAGGGTGAGAGAGAGAGCAGCTCTAGGGTTAGAGAGAGCAGCTCTAGGGTTAGAGAGAGAGCAGCTCTAGGGTTAGAGAGAGAGAGAGCAGCTCTAGGGTTAGAGAGAGAGCAGCTCTAGGGTGAGAGAGAGAGAGCAGCTCTAGGGTTAGAGAGAGAGCAGCTCTAGGGTTAGAGAGAGAGCAGCTCTAGGGTTAGAGAGAGAGCAGCTCTAGGGTGAGAGAGAGAGAGCAGCTCTAGGGTTAGAGAGAGAGCAGCTCTAGGGTTAGAGAGAGAGCAGCTCTAGGGTTAGAGAGAGAGCAGCTCTAGGGTTGGAGAGAGCAGCTCTAGGGTTAGAGAGAGAGCAGCTCTAGGGTTAGAGAGAGCAGCTCTAGGGTTAGAGAGAGCAGCTCTAGGGTTAGAGAGCAGCTCTAGGGTTAGAGAGAGAGCAGCTCTAGGGTTAGAGAGAGCAGCTCTAGGGTTAGAGAGAGCAGCTCTAGGGTTAGAGAGAGCAGCTCCACTGATCCTGAGTCTGTTTGTCTCTATACCAGGAGGAGACATCTCCTCTAAGAACCTGTGGCTGGCAGAGAGCAGCCTGGACATCCTCCTCGACCAGAAGTACACACTACACACTCTACACACACTACACACACTACACACTACACACTCTACACACTCTACACACACTACACACTCTACATACACTACACACACTACACACTCTACACACATTACACACTCTACACACACTACACACACTACACACTCTACACACACTACACACTCTACATACACTACACACTACACACACTACACACACTACACACTCTACACACTCTACACACACTACACACTCTACACACACTACACACACTACACACTCTACACACACTACACACTCTACACACTCTACACACACTACACACACTCTACACACACTACACACTCTACACACACTACACACTCTACACACTACACACACTCTACACACACTACACACTCTACACACACTACACACTCTACACACTCTACACACACTACACATTCTACACACACTACACACTACACACACTCTACACACACTACACACTCTACACACTACACACACTCTACACACACTACACACTCTACACACACTACACACTCTACACACTCTACACACACTACACACACTACACACTCTACACACACTACACACTCTACACACACTACACACTCTACACACACTACACACTCTACACACTACACACTCTACACACACTACACACTCTACACACTCTACACACACTACACACTCTACACACTCTACACACTCTACACACACTACACACTCTACACACCCTGCACACTCTGCACACACTACACACTCTACACACACTACACACTCTACACACTCTACACACACTACACACTCTACACACACTACACACTCTACACACTACACACATACATATATACACAGATGCATCCTGCTGGACCAGAAGTACACACTACACACGCTACATACTACACACTCACTACACACACATATACACAGATACACACACATATATACACATATATCCTGCAGCCTGGGAGGCTCTTATTGTGAAACACCTGAAGGTTTTTACTGTGAAGCAGCTGAAGGCTCTTACTGTGAAGCAGCTGAAGGCTCTTACTGTGAAGCAGCTGAAGGCTCTTACTGTGAAGCAGCTGAAGGCTCTTATTGTGAAGCAGCTGATGGTTTCCTGTCTGCAGGGAGTGGGTGTTGAAGAGCGGGATGCTGATAGCGATGTCCGTCTACACCTACCTGAGACTCATCGTCGACCACGGAGCGCCAAACCTGCTGACGCTGCGCCAGAAAGAGGTCGACTACTGCATCAGCATGCTGAGGGAGAAGGTAACGAGGAGGGAGGAGGGAAGGAAGGGAGGAGGGAGGGAGCAAAGGAAGGATGGGAAGAAGGGAGGGAGGGAGCAAAGGAAGGATGGGAAGAAGGGAGGAACGAGGGAAGGAAGGAAGGATGGGAAGAAGGGAGGAAACGAGTGAAGGACGGGAAGGAGGGAGGAAGAAAGGAACGAAGGAAGCGAGAAAAGGTCTGTTTGTGTTGATCCCCTGTCTCTCTGCCTGTCTGTTTCTCTGCCTGTCTGTCTCTCTGCCTGTCTGTTTCTCTGCCTGTCTGTAGTTCATGGAGTGTCAGATCATTGGCAGAGATCTGGTTCGTCTGCTGCAGAACGTTGCTCGTATCCCTGAGATGGAGCTGGTGTGGAAAGACCTGCTGCACAACCCCACAGTCCTCAGCCCCCAGTTCACAGGTAGACTACATTACCCACAGTCCTCAGCCCCCAGTTCACAGGTAGACTACATTACCCACAGTCCTCAGCCCCCAGTTCACAGGTAGACTACATTACCCACAGTCCTCAGCCCCCAGTTCACAGGTAGACTACATTACCCACAGTCCTCAGCCCCCAGTTCACAGGTAGACTACATTACCCACAGTCCTCAGCACTCAGTTCACAGGTAGACTACATTACCCACAGCCCTCAGCCCCCAGTTCACAGGTAGACTACATTACCCACAGTCCTCAGCCCCCAGTTCACAGGTGGACTACATTACCCACAGCCCTCAGCCCCCAGTTCACAGGTAGACTACATTACCCACAGTCCTCAGCCCCCAGTTCACAGGTAGACTACATTACCCACAGTCCTCAGCCCTCAGTTCACAGGTAGACTACATTACCCACAGTCCTCAGCCCCCAGTTCACAGGTAGACTACATTACCCACAGTCCTCAGTGCACAGGTAGACTACATTACCCACAGTCCTCAGTTCACAGGTAGACTACATTACCCACAGCCCTCAGTTCACAGGTAGACTACATTACGCACAGTCCTCAGTTCACAGGTAGACTACATTACGCACAGTCCTCAGTTCACAGGTAGACTACATTTCCCACAGTCCTCAGTTCACAGGTAGACTACATTACCCACATTTCACCTGTCCTGTGTCTCAGGTGTTCTCCAGCTGCTGACGGCTCGAACCTCCAGGAAGTTTCTGGCCTGTCGGCTCACACCGGACA
>NC_081530.1:36773439-36803439 GCF_030273125.1 Centropristis striata | reverse complement strand
TATCACAGTATTTCATGTTGGTTTTTTGGCAATAACGATATTCTTGACAATATGACAAAATACTAAAAAAATCTATAGAAAGTGTGATTTTTAAAAAATATTTTAGTCTGTATGAATAAAAATCAGACAACAAAATAACATCAACCATAAATCTAAATTATAGCAAACCTCAACAGTTGCCAAATACAAAAAAATGTACTCTTGACTCTTCAGTGCAAAATGGAAATATTAGAAGATAATAAAAATAAAACTGCAAACGTCAGCGGTGGAATGTAACTAAGTACATTTACACAAGTACTGTACTTAAGTACAACTTTCAAGTGTACTTAACTTGTGTATCTCCATTTATGTAACTTTATACTTCTACTGCACTACATTTCAAAGGCAATAACCAGTATAAACCAGAATAAACTAGTATAAACCAGTGTAAACCAGTATAAACCAGTGTAAACCAGTATAAACCAGAACAAACCAATATATCCAGTATAAACCAGAATAAACCAGTATAACCAGTATAAACCAGTATAACCAGTACACACCAGAATGAACCAGTATAAACCAGTATAAATCAGAATAAACCAATATATCCAGTATAAACCAGTACAAACCAGAATGAACCAGTATAACCAGAATGCACCAGTATAAACCAGAATAAACCAATATATCCAGTATAAACCAGTATAACCAGAATAAACCAGAATGAACCAGTATAAACCAGTATAACCAGTATAAAGACAGTGTCAGTGCTGTCTGACCGGCTGTCGACCAATCACTGTGCAGGAAAGAAGAGGGAGTTCAGGTTCCATCCAATCAAAGAGGCCGTGGTGGAGGAGCCCGCTGACATCACACCCTGGCTCGACCAATTAGACGACACGATGAAGGAGAAGGTCCAGCAGCTGCAGAAGACCAGGTGAGTCCTCAACCAGGTCCAGACCAGGTCCAGGTTTAGACCAGACCAGGTCCAGACCAGGTCCAGGTTTAGACCAGACCAGAGACCAGACCAGGTCCAGGTTTAGACCAGACCAGAGACCAGACCAGACCAGAACAGAGACTAGACCAGATCAGGTCCAGACCAGATCAGAGACCATATCAGAGATCAGACCAGAGACCAGACCAGAGACCAGATCAGAGACCAGACCAGACGAGATCAGAGACCAGACGAGATCAGAGACCAGACCAGAGACCAGACGAGATCAGAGACCAGATCAGAGACCAGATCAGAGACCAGACCAGACCAGATCAGACCATAGATCCTGATCTGTGACAGACATTAATAATCAATAATCAATAATAATAATAATGATGATGATGTGTGTTCAGTGACACAGAGACTCAGTGTGAAGTGATGCAGGAGATCGTGGACCTGATCCTGGAGGTGAGTCTATACCGAGTCTTTAGTGTGTCTATACCAAGTCTTTAGTGTGTCTATACCAAGTCTATACCAAGTCTTTAGTGTGTCTATACCAAGTCTTTAGTGTGTCTATACCAAGTCTATACCAAGTCTTTAGTGTGTCTATACCAAGTCTTTAGTGTGTCTATACCAAGTCTATACCAAGTCTTTAGTGTGTCTATACCAAGTCTTTAGTGTGTCTATACCAAGTCTATACCAAGTCTTTAGTGTGTCTATACCAAGTCTTTAGTGTGTCTATACCAAGTCTATACCAAGTCTTTAGTGTGTCTATACCAAGTCTTTAGTGTGTCTATACCAAGTCTATACCAAGTCTTTAGTGTGTCTATACCAAGTCTTTAGTGTGTCTGTACCAAGTCTTTAGTGTGTCTATACCAAGTCTATACCAAGTCTTTAGTGTGTCTATACCAAGTCTTTAGTGTGTCTATACCAAGTCTATACCAAGTCTATACCAAGTCCTTAGTGTGTCTATACCAAGTCCTTAGTGTGTCTATACCAAGTCTTTAGTGTGTCTATACCAAGTCTATACCAAGTCTTTAGTGTGTCTATACCAAGTCTTTAGTGTCTATATCGAGTCTTTAGTGTGTCTATACCAAGTCTATACCAAGTCTTTAGTGTGTCTATACCGTGTCTATACCAAGTCTATACCAAGTCCATACCGAGTCTATACTGAGTCTTTAGTGTATCTATACCAAGTCTATACCGAGTCTTTAGTGTGTCTATACCAAGTCTTTAGTGTGTCTATACCGAGTCTTTAGTGTGTCTATACCAAGTCTATACCAAGTCTATACTGAGTCTTTAGTGTATCTATACCAAGTCTATACCGAGTCTTTAGTGTGTCTATACCTAGTCTTTAGTGTGTCTATACCAAGTCTTTAGTGTGTCTATACCGAGTCTTTAGTGTGTCTATACCAAGTCTATACCAAGTCTATACCAAGTCTTTAGTGTGTCTATACCGAGTCTTTAGTGTGTCTATACCAAGTCTATACCAAGTCTATACCGAGTCTTTAGTGTGTCTATACCAAGTCTTTAGTGTGTCCCGAGTGTGTCCAGAGTGTGTCCAGAGTGTTTACTGAGTGTTTACTGAGTGTTTACCGAGTGTTTCCCGAGTGTGTCCCGAGTGTTTACCGAGTGTGTCCCGAGTGTGTCCCGAGTGTGTCCCGAGTGTGTCCCGAGTGTTTACCGAGTGTGTCCCGAGTGTGTCCCGAGTGTTTACCGAGTGTGTCCCGAGTGTTTACCGAGTGTTTACCGAGTGTGTCCCGAGTGTTTACCGAGTGTGTCCTGTGGTCCAGGAGGACTTTGAGGTGGAGCAGATGTCGGCGCTGGCTTCCTGTCTGGCTGAACTGTTCAGAGATCACTTCAGAGGAGACGTGCTGCCAGAGGAGATCACTGAGGAGTAGGACCACCTGTCTCTCTGCTCACCTGTCTCTCTGTCCTCACCTGTCTGTCTGCTCACCTGTCTCTCTGTCCTCACCTGTCTGTCTGCTCACCTGTCTCTCTGTCCTCACCTGTCTCTCTGTTCACCTGTCTGTCTGCTCACCTGTCTCTCTGTCCTCACCTGTCTCTCTGCTCACCTGTCTCTCTGTCCTCACCTGTCTGTCTGCTCACCTGTCTCTCTGTCCTCACCTGTCTGTCTGCTCACCTGTCTCTCTGTCCTCACCTGTCTGTCTGCTCACCTGTCTCTCTGTCCTCACCTGTCTCTCTGCTCACCTGTCTGTCTGCTCACCTGTCTGTCTGCTCACCTGTCTCTCTGTCCTCACCTGTCTCTCTCTCTGCTCACCTGTCTCTCTGCTCACCTGTCTCTCTGTCTGGTCTCACCTGTCTCTCTGCTCACCTGTCTCTCTGTCTGGTCTCACCTGTCTCTCTGCTCACCTGTCTCACTGCTCACCTGTCTCTCTGTCTGGTCTCACCTGTCTCTCTCTCTGTCCTCACCTGTCTCTCTCTCTGGTCTCACCTGTCTCTCTGTCCTCACCTGTCTCTCTGCTCACCTGTCTCTCTGCTTACATGTCTATCTGCCCTCACCTGTCTCTCTGGTCTCACCTGTCTCTCTCTCTGCTCACCTGTCTCTCTCTCTGGTCTCACCTGTCTCTCTCTCTGGTCTCACCTGTCTCTCTCTCTGCTCACCTGTCTCTCTCTCTGCTCACCTGTCTCTCTCTCTGCCCACCTGTCTCTCTCTCTGGTCTCACCTGTCTCTCTGCTCACCTGTCTCTCTCTCTGCTCAACTGTCTCTCTGCTTACATGTCTATCTGCCCTCACCTGTCTCTCTGGTCTCACCTGTCTCTCTCTCTGCTCACCTGTCTCTCTCTCTGGTCTCACCTGTCTCTCTCTCTGCTCACCTGTCTCTCTCTCTGCTCACCTGTCTCTCTCTCTGGTCTCACCTGTCTCTCTCTCTGCTCACCTGTCTCTCTCTCTGGTCTCACCTGTGTGTCTCACCTGTGTCAGGTCCCTGGAGGAGTCTGTGTCTAAGCCGGTGTGCCTGGTCTTCAGGAACCTGGTGACCATGCAGGAGGACAACAGTGGGTTCTCTGTTCTGCTGGACATGTTGGCAGAGTTCTACCAGAAACAGCCCAAGATCGGTTATCACCTGCTCTACTACCTCAAGGCCAGGTAACCCCTCCCCCTGCTGTAACCCCACCCCCAGCTGTAACCCCTCCCCCAGCTGTAACCCCTCCCCCTGGTGTAACCCCTCCCCCTGCTGTAACCCCTCCCCCTGCTGTAACCCCTCCCCCTGCTGTAACCCCTCCCCCAGCTGTAACCCCTCCCCCAGCTGTAACCCCACCCCCAGCTGTAACCCCTCCCCCTGGTGTAACCCCTCCCCCTGCTGTAACCCCTCCCCCAGCTGTAACCCCTCCCCCTGCTGTAACCCCTCCCCCTGCTGTAACCCCTCCCCCAGCTGTAACCCCTACCCCTGCTGTAACCCCTCCCCCTGCTGTAACCCCTCCCCCAGCTGTAACCCCTCCCCCTACTGTAACCCCTCCCCCTGCTGTAACCCCTCCCCCTGCTGTAACCCCGCCCCCTGTTGTCGTCTCTGACATCATCAACATGGTTAACGAGTGTGTGTGTGTGTGTGTGCAGTAAGGCGGCCAACGGTAAGATGATGCTGTACGAGTCGTTTGCTCAGGCGACGGCACTCGGCGACCTGCACACCTGTCTGATGATGGACATGAAGGCGTGTCAGGAGGACGACGTCAGGCTGCTCTGCTACCTCACACCCTCCATCTACTCAGAGGTACACACACACACACACCCTCCATCTACTCAGAGGTACACACACACACACACACCCTCCATCTACTCAGAGGTACACACACACACACACACCCTCCATCTACTCAGAGGTACACACACACACACACCCTCCATCTACTCAGAGGTACACACACACACACACACCCTCCATCTACTCAGAGGTACACACACACACACACACACACACATACACACCCTCCATCTACTCAGAGGTACACACACACACACACACCCTCCATCTACTCAGAGGTACACACACACACACACACCCTCCATCTACTCAGAGGTACACACACACACACACCCTCCATCTACTCAGAGGTACACACACACACACACACCCTCCATCTACTCAGAGGTACACACACACACACACACACACACACATACACACCCTCCATCTACTCAGAGGTACACACACACACACACACACCCTCCATCTACTCAGAGGTAAACACACACACACACACACACACACACCCTCCATCTACTCAGAGGTACACACACCCTTCATCTACTCAGAGGTACACACACACACACACACACACACACACACCCTCCATCTACTCAGAGGTACACACACACACACACACACACACCCTCCAACTACTCAGAGGTACACACACACACACACACCCTCCATCTACTCAGAGGTACACACACACACACCCTCCATCTACTCAGAGGTACACACACACACACACACACACACACACTCCATCTACTCAGAGGTACACACACACACACACACACACACACACACACACCCTCCATCTACTCAGAGGTACACACACACACACACACACACACACACCCTCCATCTACTTAGAGGTAAACACACACACACACACACACACACACCCTCCATCTACTCAGAGGTACACACACACACACTCTCCATCTACTCAGAGGTACACACACACACACTCTCCATCTACTCAGAGGTACACACACACACACACTCTCCATCTACTCAGAGGTACACACACACACACACACACCCTTCATCTACTCAGAGGTACACACACACACACACACACACACCCTCCATCTACTCAGAGGTACACACACACACACCCTCCATCTACTCAGAGGTACACACACACACACACACACACACACACACACACCCTCCATCTACTCAGAGGTACACACACACACACACCCTCCATCTACTCAGAGGTACACACACACACACACACACACACACACACACACACCCTCCATCTACTCAGAGGTACACACACACACACACACCTCCATCTACTCAGAGGTACACACACACACACACACCCTCCATCTACTCAGAGGTACACACACACACACACACCCTCCATCTACTCAGAGGTACACACACACACACACACACACACACATACACACCCTCCATCTACTCAGAGGTACACACACACACACACACACCCTCCATCTACTCAGAGGTAAACACACACACACACACACACACACACCCTCCATCTACTCAGAGGTACACACACCCTTCATCTACTCAGAGGTACACACACACACACACACACACACACACACCCTCCATCTACTCAGAGGTACACACACACACACACACACACACCCTCCAACTACTCAGAGGTACACACACACACACACACCCTCCATCTACTCAGAGGTACACACACACACACCCTCCATCTACTCAGAGGTACACACACACACACACACACACACACTCCATCTACTCAGAGGTACACACACACACACACACACACACACACACACACCCTCCATCTACTCAGAGGTACACACACACACACACACACACACACACCCTCCATCTACTTAGAGGTAAACACACACACACACACACACACACACCCTCCATCTACTCAGAGGTACACACACACACACTCTCCATCTACTCAGAGGTACACACACACACACTCTCCATCTACTCAGAGGTACACACACACACACACTCTCCATCTACTCAGAGGTACACACACACACACACACACCCTTCATCTACTCAGAGGTACACACACACACACACACACACACCCTCCATCTACTCAGAGGTACACACACACACACCCTCCATCTACTCAGAGGTACACACACACACACACACACACACACACACACACCCTCCATCTACTCAGAGGTACACACACACACACACCCTCCATCTACTCAGAGGTACACACACACACACACACACACACACACACACACACACCCTCCATCTACTCAGAGGTACACACACACACACACCCTCCATCTACTCAGAGGTACACACACACACACACACACACACACACACACACCCTCCATCTACTCAGAGGTACACACACACACACCCTCCATCTACTCAGAGGTACACACACACACACACACACCCTCCATCTACTCAGAGGTACACACACACACACACACACACACACACACACCCTCCATCTACTCAGAGGTACACACACACACACACCCTCCATCTACTCAGAGGTACACACACACACACACACACACCCTCCATCTACTCAGAGGTACACACACACACACACCCTCCATCTACTCAGAGGTACACACACACACACACACACACACACACACACCCTCCATATACTCAGAGGTACACACACACACACACACACACCCTCCATCTACTCAGAGGTACACACACACACACACACACACCCTCCATCTACTCAGAGGTACACACACACACACACACACACACACCCTCCATCTACTCAGAGGTACACACACACACACACACCCTCCATCTACTCAGAGGTACACACATACACACACACACATACCCTCCATCTACTCAGAGGTACACACACACACATACACACACACACCTGGTCACCAGGGGCCTCATGAATCAAAGAGTGTGTATCTTTCATACTAAAGATGGCGAACTCCCAAAACTAGAAAAGTATAAACACAAACTCACCTCCACCTGGATCAAACTGGGCTCAGCAGGTTCTGATCACCTTTCCTTCATACATCACAACCAGCTGGACCTGATCCACCAGGAACGCCCCGGCTCCTCCCACTGATCAATACACACCCCAGCTCCTCCCACTGATCAATACACACCCCGGCTCCTCCCACTGATCAATACACACCCCGGCTCCTCCTACTGATCAATACATACCCCGGCTCCTCCCACTGATCAATACACACCCCGGCTCCTCCCACTGATCAATACACACCCCGGCTCCTCCCACTGATCAATACACACCCCGGCTCCTCCCACTGATCAATACACACCCCGGCTCCTCCCACTGATCAATACACACCCCGGCTCCTCCTACTGATCAATACATACCCCGGCTCCTCCCACTGATCAATACACACCCCGGCTCCTCCTACTGATCAATACACACCCCAGCTCCTCCCACTGATCAATACACGCCCCGGCTCCTCCCACTGATCAATACACACCCTGGCTCCTCCCACTGATCAATACACACCCTGGCTCCTCCCACTGATCAATACACACCCTGGCTCCTCCTACTGATCAATACACACCCGGCTCCTCCCACTGATCAATACACACCCGGCTCCTCCCACTGATCTGGTGTCAGAGGTTACCTGGTTACCTGGTGTCAGAGGTTACCTGGTTACTTGGTGTCAGAGGTTACCTGGTTACCTGGTGTCAGAGGTTACCTGGTTACCTGGTGTCAGAGGTTACCTGGTTACCTGGTGTCAGAGGTTACCTGTTTACCTGTTTACCTGGTGTCAGAGGATACCTGGTTACCTGGTGTCAGAGGTTACCTGGTTACTTGGTGTCAGAGGTTACCTGTTTACCTGGTGTCAGAGGTTACCTGGTTACCTGGTGTCAGAGGTTACCTGGTTACTTGGTGTCAGAGGTTACCTGTTTACCTGGTGTCAGAGGTTACCTGGTTACCTGGTGTCAGAGGTTACCTGTTTACCTGTTTACCTGGTGTCAGAGGATACCTGGTTACCTGGTGTCAGAGGTTACCTGTTTACCTGTTTACCTATGTCAGAGGATACCTGGTTACCTGGTGTCAGAGGTTACCTGGTTACTTGGTGTCAGAGGTTACCTGTTTACCTGGTGTCAGAGGTTACCTGGTTACCTGGTGTCAGAGGTTACCTGTTTACCTGTTTACCTGGTGTCAGAGGTTACCTGGTTACCTGGTGTCAGAGGTTACCTGTTTACCTGGTGTCAGAGGTTACCTGTTTACCTGGTGTCAGAGGTTACCTGTTTACCTGGTGTCAGAGGTTACCTGTTTACCTGGTGTCAGAGGTTACCTGTTTACCTGGTTACCTGGTGTCAGAGGTTACCTGGTTACCTGTTTACCTGGTGTCAGAGGTTACCTGGTTACCTGGTGTCAGAGGTTACCTGGTGTCAGAGGTTACCTGGTTACCTGGTCACCTGTTGTCTTGTGTTTTCAGTTCCCAGATGAGACGTTAAGAAGTGGCGAGCTGCTCAACATGATCGTTGCCGTCATCGACTCGACTCAGGTAAGTCTCTCTGATTAATGCTTCATTTTACCTGCTGATCACCTGCTGATCACCTGTTGATCACCTGTTGATCACCTGCTGATCACCTGCTGATCACCTGCTGATCACCTGTTGATCACCTGTTGATCACCTGCTGATCACCTGCTGATCACCTGCTGATCACCTGTTGATCACCTATTGATCACCTGCTGATCACCTGTTTGTCTCCAGCTGCAGGAGCTGATGTGTCATGTGATGATGGGGACCCTGGTGATGTTCAGGAAGGACTCGGTCCTCAACATCCTGAGTGAGACACACACACACACACACACACACACACACACACACATTCTGACTGCACACCAGGGGACAGTGTCCTGACATGTCCTGACGTGTCGTGTGTCCCCTCTCTGTGTGTGTCTGTCCCCTGTGTGTGTGTCCCCTCTGTGTGTGTGTCGTGTGTGTGTGTGTGTCCCCTCTGTGTGTGTGTGTGTCCCCTCTGTGTGTGTGTCCCCACAGTTCAGTCCCTGGACTGGGAGACCTTTGAGCAGTACAGTACGTGGCAGCTGTTCCTGGCCCACAGCATCCCTCTGGAGACCATCATCCCCATCCTGCAGCACCTCAAGTACAAAGGTGAGGACACGTCCCCACACCGTCTGTCCCCGTGTCTGTCCTCTGTCCTCACAGCGTGTCCTCTGTCCCCACAGAGCACCCGGAGGCCCTGTCCTGCCTGCTGCTGCAGCTCCGCAGAGAGAAGTACGTCCCCTCTGTCCCTCCCAGGTCCAGGTCCTCTCTGTCCCCGTTAACCTGTCCCCGTTAATCTGTCCCCGTTAACCTGTCCCCGTTAACCTGTCCCTGTGTGTCCAGGCCCAGTGAGGAGATGGTGAAGATGGTCCTGAGTCGTCCCTGCCACCCCGAGGACCAGTTCACCACGTCCACCCTGAGACACTGGTCCTCACGCCACGACGACACGCTGGGAGAACACATCAAGGCCCAGCTGATCAAGAACAACAACCAGCCCCGCAAGAGGCAGAGGTGAGGATCTCTCAAGTTACACGTCAGAACGTGCGGTTTGATCCGGATCGCTGTGCTGTTACTTTTCTCTACGGAATACAGTTTTTCACGACATAAGTCACGAAAAACTGCTCAAAATTTTGCATTGAAGTGAATGAGACGGCCGACAAAAAATGAGGGAAAAAGAACACTAATTGGAGATTTTTAAACGTCTACTTCTCCGGCATAATTTCACCTAGAGACTCCATTTAAACTTTAAACAGTAGACACAAGTCTTGTGTATCGGTGTATTAATCCACGTTTCGATAGGTCATATAGTTTTTTATCAATCCCTGTTCAATGACCATGATCATTTTTGGAGAAATTCTGAGATTATAATGGGTGTGTATTGCACGGAATGTTCGTGTCACAGTGTGTGACATCATCGCCAGAGTGTAGAGGGAGAGAAGAAACTGTCAAAAAATAAATTTGAAAACTGCGCTCCAGGCCGCAAATTCCACTCTACAGAAATAATTTATACATAGAAACGTAGGAAAATTAGTCTTCTCCCTCACAATCCTCTGGTAAAGCTGTCAGAGTTATAGTTTGGCACTTTACTGTCACATGGACTAACCTGTCTCTCTCTCTACCTGTCTCTCTCTCTCTCTCTACCTGTCTCTCTCTCTCTCTCTCTCTACCTGTCTCTCTCCCTGTCTGTCTCTCTCTCTACCTGTCTCTCTCCCTGTCTGTCTCTCTCCCTACCTGTCTCTATCCCTGTCTCTCTCCCTGTCTGTCTCTCTCTACCCGTCTCTCTACCTGTCTGTCTCTCTCTACCCGTCTCTCTACCTGTCTGTCTCTCTACCTGTCTGTCTCTCTCTACCCGTCTCTCTACCTGTCTGTCTCTCTACCTGTCTCTCTCCCTGTCTGTCTGTCTCTCTCCCTGTCTGTCTGTCTCTCTCCCTGTCTGTCTGTCTCTCTCCCTGTCTCTCTCTCTCCCTGTCTCTCTCCCTGTCTGTCTCTCTCCCTGTCTGTCTCTCTCCCTGTCTGTCTCTCTCCCTGTCTCTCTCTCTCCCTGTCTCTCTCCCTGTCTGTCTCTCTCCCTGTCTGTCTCTCTCCCTGTCTCTCTCTCTCCCTGTCTGTCTCCAGTCTGCGTAGCTCCAGCAGTAAGCTGGCCCAGCTGACTCTAGAACAGATCCTGGAGCACCTGGACAACCTGAGGCTGAGTCTGAGCAACACCAAGAACAACTGTTAGTACAACCAGTCATTATCTATTGATTATCTATTGATTATCTATTGATTAGACAACCTGAGACTGAGTCTGAGCAACACCAAGAACAACTGTTAGTACAACCAGTCATTATCTATTGATTATCTATTGATTAGACAACCTGAGGCTGAGTCTGAGCAACACCAAGAACAACTGTTAGTACAACCAGTCATTATCTATTGATTATCTATTGATTATCTATTGATTAGACAACCTGAGACTGAGTCTGAGCAACACCAAGAACAACTGTTAGTACAACCAGTCATTATCTATTGATTATCTATTGATTATCTATTGATTAGACAACCTGAGACTGAGTCTGAGCAACACCAAGAACAACTGTTAGTACAACCAGTCATTATCTATTGATTATCTATTGATTATCTATTGATTAGACAACCTGAGACTGAGTCTGAGCAACACCAAGAACAACTGTTAGTACAACCAGTCATTATCTATTGATTATCTATTGATTATCTATTGATTAGACAACCTGAGACTGAGTCTGAGCAACACCAAGAACAACTGTTAGTACAACCAGTCATTATCTATTGATTATCTATTGGTTATCTATTGATTAGACAACCTGAGACTGAGTCTGAGCAACACCAAGAACAACTGTTAGTACAACCAGTCATTATCTATTGATTATCTATTGGTTATAGACATCTATTGATGTGTTATTGATTATTAATGGCTGATATGAGTTATTGATTGATTGATTGATTGATTGATTGATTGATTGTTGTCCAGTCTTCAGTCAGACTCCGATCCTTCAGGCTCTGCAGCACGTTCAGGCCAGCTGTGATGAAGCTCACAAGATGAGGTACACACACACACACACACACACACACACACACACACACACACACACACACACACACACACACACACAGGTACACACACATATACAGACACACATAGACACACACAGGTACACACACACACAGACACACACACAGACACACACACAGACACACAGACACACACACACACACACACACGCACACAGGTACACACACACACACTCTCTGAGGATGACATCACAGACTCTGATGACATCATTTCCTGTAGATTCAGTGACCTGTTTGCGTTGGCGGAGGAGTACGAGGACTCTCAGTCGAAGCCTCCCAAGTCTCGCCGTAAGGCCCCGGCGTCCTCGCCGCGCTCCCGGAAAGGAGCGGCCCCGCCCACCAACAACGAGGAGGAGAGCGCCTCCAGCAGCGCCTCGGTACGTACCGGCCCCGCCCCTCCCTGGCCCCGCCCCCCCTCCCTGGCCCCGCCCCTCCCTGCCCCCCCCCCTCCCTGGCCCCGCCCCCTCCCTGGCCCCGCCCCCTCCCTGGCCCCGCCCCCGTGACGCTGACCTGGTGTTTCTGTCTGTTTCAGGAGGAGGAAGACTCGAAGCCGAAGGCGCCGAAGAGGAAGCGGAAAGGCTCGTCGGCCGTCGGCTCCGACAGCGACTGAAGGACGCCGCGGGCCGCTCTGACCACCACAACAGGCCCCGCCCCCTCGCCGTGACACGCTCCGACCGCCGCCAAGGGAGGGGCGGGGCTCCCAGACGCCGCGGACTTTAATCCATGTGATGAACTGTTTCCATGGAGACGAGGACTGACCCGGGTCAAAGGTCGCCGTGCGGCCGATCTCCCATGATGCACTGGGAGAAAAACACGAACAGATTTTAACAGAACACGTTGACGACGACGATGATTCTTTCTGCTTTTTTTCTCTTTTTTTGATTTTTTTTTTTTTTGGACTCTTATTGTGGAGGATCCTGACTTCCTGCTGTTTTTAGCAGCTTCCTGTTTGTCCCGCTGCAGTAAAATCTCCTCGTCTGTTCATCATGTTGGAGAAACTTCATATAAAAACTGTTTGTTTCAGGTGGTCGCTGTCTGTTTCTGGGGGGGCGGGGCTTAGACATTTAATACTAAAGACTTTTATATTTTTTAAAACGATCAATAAAATAAAAATCATCAGATTAATCAATAAATGAAAGAGTCGATCCGTCAGTGAGGCGTTCAATCAGCTGATTCCAGGTCAGTTTCCTGTTTAAAACCTGTCGGAGTCCCTCAGGGACTCGTCCCGGATCCTCTCAACTTCCTGTTAAACTTCTCACAGATTTACAGAAACAGTTTCAACTCATTAAAAACTGAAGTTTGACATTTTAAAATCCACAAAAACTGCATGAAAACATCATAAATTTAACTTTTTATCAAAGTCAAAAATGTGATAAAATCCAAATAGTTTGGTGTGAATCAGTTTCATGTTTCTGAAAACAACAAAACACTTGATAAATGAATAACGTATAATGTACAGATTATATACATTATATATATGTATTATACATTATATATAATATGTTATATGTATTTTATATAAAATACATGTATATGTATTATATATATAATACATATATATGTATTATATATATATATATAATACATATATATGTATTATATATATATATATAATGTAGATATGATTGATAAAATGTGACAGAAATGGAAATTGGTCTAATTTATCAACTTTTCTGTTTATATATTTTTTAAATATTTGTATTTGTTTATTTCCCTCTGCATTCCCCATCTATTTAATTTTTTTTATTTAACTGATTTATTTCTGTATTAAATTCTTCACACAATTCAGCTCAAAGGAAAAAGTTTTCACTGCTTAAAAAACAACAAAAAAGAACATAAAACTTATTATTAAAGAAATTTCAAAAAGACTAAATACATTTTAAAGTAAAGCTAATATTAATTTTAAAAAGTATTGATGTAATACAAAGATAAATTAATAAATAAAAATATAAATCTGTATAAAATATATATATAAATGTAAATATATACATATATCATATATAATGTAGATATGATTGATAAATTGTGACTAATGGATATTTGTTTTAATTTATTTACTTTTCTGTCAATACATTTTTTTATTAATTAATTTTATTTGTTTATATCCTCTGCATTCCCCATCTAGTTAATTAATTATTATTTATCTATATTAACTGATTCATTTCTGTATTAAATTATTCACATTTCGGCTCAAGAGGAAAAAGTTTTCACAACTTTAAAAAAGATATTTAAAATATATTATTAAAGAAATTAAACAACTCAGATTTTTAAATAAATGTAAAATTAATTTAAAAAATGAAAGGAAAATAAAAAATGTACGGATTTAAAACAAAGATAAATAAAATCAATCTCACGTTTTATCAAATATTCATTATAATGTTGCGTCCGCTTTGATGGAATATTTTTAACTAGAAAATTTCCTCTGGGGAAATTCTGAAAGGGCCATGGGGGCTACTGCCGGTGTGTATACACTATGATGAGATTCTTCAGAGATTTATAACTATGCCCTTTAACCTCAAAATGTGTGTGCGTGTGTATGAAGCATGTGTATGCATGTGTGAGGAGTGTGTGTATCTGTAACTGTAATCACATCAAAGATCAAAGCAATCAACTGAATTAACTGACACCTGTTAAAGTTCCGAAAGAGTGACAGCGGCCAGAGGTGGACAGACTGGAATTTCTGGCCTCGAACAGAAAGCATTTTTGGCAAAACCATAATACCTATCATTGATCCGACTTCACTTTGAGCGTCCTGAGTTCTTCCTGAACGTCTACATATGTTTTTTTTTAAAGAAAAATGAAAAAATAGCTTTGTTACAGCGATCTAAAAAAACTGTTACATCTCACTTTTTCAGAAATCTTCCTGCGTTTTTAATATGGGAGCCAATGAGGCTGTTGGTGGTGTTGGTGGATCATCTGTGCGTCCTACGCCCAAACTATAACTCTGACAGCTTTACCAGAGGATTGTGAGGGAGAAGACTAATTTTCCTACGTTTCTATGTATAAATTATTTCTGTAGAGTGGAATTTGCGGCCTGGAGCGCAGTTTTCAAATTTATTTTTTGACAGTTTTTTCTCTCCCTCTACACTCTGGTGATGATGTCACACACTGTGACACGAACATTCCGTGCAATACACACCCATTATAATCTCAGAATTTCTCCAAAAATGATCATGGTCATTGAACAGGGATTGATAAAAAACTATATGACCTATCGAAACGTGGATTAATACACCGATACACAAGACTTGTGTCTACTGTTTAAAGTTTAAATGGAGTCTCTAGGTGAAATTATGCCGGAGAAGTAGACGTTTAAAGATCTCCAATTATTGTTCTTTTTCGCTTTTTTTTTTTTGTCGGCCGTCCCATTCATTTCAATGCAAAATTTTGGGCAGTTTTTCGTCTTCTGTAGAGAAAAGTAATAACACACCGATCCCGATCAAACCGCACGTTTTGATATATAATTTGTCCTGCAACTCTTCAAGTTGCAGGACTAGTAGCGGGACGAAATTGCGTCCGGAAGAGGAATAAGAAGAAATCCACAGTATAACAGTAGTGCAGCACTGGTCCCTACAGATATTGCTGGATGGGACCAGTATGGGACCAGTATGGGACCAGTATGGACCAGTGCTGGGGAGATTGCCCCGAGGCCCTAACTAATTGGTTGATTGTTGAAGCTCCGCCTCCGCAGCTCCTGATCAGGTCTCTGATTGGATCCACCTGCTGATAAAAAGCAGCTGATCCATCAGAGACCACATCAGACGGCTGAGACTCCAGCAGGGACACATCAGACCAGGTGAGTCCAGGTGAGTCCAGGTGAGACTCCTTGTGTTGTTTTAACTCTCTGGAGTCCGTGAACGCTCCGACGTCTTCGTAAAAAGGTAAAAATGTCCAGCAGCGTGTTTCCTGCTGGCAGCTGAACTCTAAAGTTTTGGCTTTTCCACAAGTTTCTATGTTCATTTAATGCATCAACTATTAATCAGCAAAGATTAAAAAACACCTCGACCAAGTGTAAAGTGGGGTTTTCCCTTTATTTGCAGATATTTTCAAATTCTGCAGCGTGCATTCAGCATTTCAATGTAATGTTTGGTTGTGTTTTTTTTTTGGTCATATTTTGTGTTTTTATGCGTGTTTGTTGTGTTTTTAAAATGAAGGAATGATCGGGTTGTGCTGAAAAAAACAAAAACCCGACGAGTGGTTTATACAGACAGAATAAAAACTGTAAAGGGTTAAACTCCAGGAAGTCTGAGCAGGAAAAGCTTGATGTTTGTTTTTAGTTTTATTAATTGTCTGTTTACTGTTTGTGCCAAAAAAAACATCAACAATTTGGGACAAAACATGAAACTTTAAGTGATCAATGAAACGATTGATAGGTTAAATGTACAACAGGAACAAACGATTTTAGTTTGAAATGTTCTGAGATTCATGAGACGAGTTCTGAGTTCTGGATCCGTTAGAGTCCAGATCAGGGAACTAAAAACTGATTTAACTGTTAGTGGAGCTGGTCTTGTTACTGGAGTCCGTTTCTCATAGACTTCTATACAATGAGACCGCAGCTCAACAACCTGCTGTTTATCTCCCAGTCCTCCAGAGTCCTGAATCTACCTGGAACGTCTAAACCCGGTCCTCCAAGCTCTGGTCCCCCTGATCCCAGTCCCTCTGGTTCTGGTTCTCCCTCTGGTCCTGGTTCTCCTGGTCCCGGTTCTGGTCCCGGTCCATCATGTCTGCGGTGAAGTCCGGTTCTTCTCTGCGTTCTCTGGTTCTGACGCCTCAGCGGACGCCGTCCTTCGTCGTCCCGTCCCGCAGCCCGCTGCTCTTCGCCTCGCCGCGGCTCCACCGGCCCTCGTCGGACTGGACCCGGCTGCTGTCGGACCAGGACCAGGACCAGGAGAGTCCAGCAGCGAGTCCTCCGGCCCGCCGTCTCAGCTCCGAGGCCTCGCCGCGCTTCCTGCTGCGCCTGCCGCGGCTCCGGACTCCTCGCCGCGCCGCCGCCGAGTCCGCCGACACGGACCTGACGACCCGCGCCGCCATGTCGCTGCCTCACGTGGGGAAGGTGACCACGCCCTACGGCTTCACCGCCGTGCTCGCCGCCAGCCCCTGCACACGCCGCCGGGAGTCCCTGTTTCACCGGAGGAAACCGGTGACAGTGACTGTCATGGACGCCGACCAGCAGGGTCCAGGTCCTGGTCCTGGTCCTGGTCCTGGTCCCAGCAGGTCCCGGGTCAGCCTGCGGCCAATCAGAGCCCTCGGTCAGCAGGTGATGAAAGAGCTGAAGGCTCTAAGCCCCGCCCCCAGGAGGCCCCGCCCCCGTGACGTCCCATGACCAGAAGACCTTTGACCTCAGATCAGATTGTTGTTCTTGTTTATTTTAACTAAATTTAAATAAAAATGTTTCTTAATCCATTTCTGTCTTTCTGGTTTTAATACAAAGTGTCCTTTAAATAAAAACAACACATTTTAGAAATAAAAAGTGCAAGAAAACATTTTGATTTATTAAATGGAAAAGTTAAACAAGATTTAAAAAATAATAATTCATGCATTTAATGGCTTTTTTTTTTTTTTTTTTTTTTTTTTTTACAAAACATACATTTATATTAAAGTATTATATTTATAAAAGTAAATGCATATATTTAATACTTTAATGAGTATATTTATATATAAATATATTTACTTTTATAAATATATTCATATAAAATAAATACATTTACTTGTATTGTATAACATGAACCAACCATGAATATATTCAATGTTTAATCAAAACAAAACTTTTTTTTTTGGCGCGAACTCGAGACGCCGTAACGTCATAGTGACGTAATGACGCACAGCCGGAAATGTAGTTTTTTTTCCCCAGAAGCGTCAGGTTGTTGTGGCGGTAAGAGACTCAAACAACCGGTAGACTCAGTTAGACCCCGTTAGACCCGGAGAGAGGACCGGGAGGACCGGGAGGACCGCGAGGACCGGAGACAGAGAAAGAGACCGGACCGGACCGGACCGGACTGGACCAGGACTCCGTCTGTTGTGAAGGTAGCTAGCTCAGGTTAGCTGTTAGCATGTTAGCTGGAGGAGAGCAGCCGGACCCGGTGGAACAGCTAACAGAAGCTAACGGAGGCTAACTGTTAGCTGACAGAAGCTACATGCAAACAAACAGAAACAATGCTAACAACAGCTAACAGGAGCTAACAGAAGCTAACAGGAGCTAACAGCTACTAGTTTTCTTATTTTAAATGTTTTCAGCAGCGGGAGAAGTTTCACATATTTTACTATATTTATATATTTAATATTTTAGTGTAAATATAAAGTGTTTGTTTACTGTAAATGTGATCTACAGTAATATTTACTAAACAAACATCAATATTTACCAGGTAAGATCAACAGTAAACATCTTTAACCCTCCAAATCATTTTCATCAACCATCAATAAATAAAGGTTAACTTCTATAGGAATGCTTCAAATGTTCAGCATATGTTCCCTCTGCCTCCTTTATAGATCATATATAGATATATATAAACTTTCTTCACACATTATGACGTGTTTTATAAGTTTTTATAGCAGCCATGGTCCTCATGACGTCAGACTGGTCTTAGGACATGTAGAAAAATATTATTATTATTATTATTATTATGAAAGTTTAATGTGAGTTTTATATGGATGGCACTTTATCGTGTTGTGTGTGGAAGCTCCCTTTAATTACTGTTTTGGTAATTTTGTGTCTTTTTAAAAAATAATTCTGTCTTTTTTGGTCTTTATGTTTCTTTAAGTAATTTATTTTTTTTCTGTCATTTTGTGTCTTTTAATAATTTTGTGTCTTTTTCAAGTAATTTCCTGTTTTTCAGTCATTTAGTCTCTTTCTGGTCCTTGTGATTTTGCCCCCAGCTAATTAGAGTTTGACTCCCTGTTTTACACATTGATATATCATTTTCATATATTTTTGTTATTATTGGTCAATTTTAGTCAAATATACAAAATTAAGCCTAATTTCAAGAGAAAAAAAGAAATAAAACCTGAATGTTTTTCAATAGGTGTAGTGAAATAATAATTTATTGATGGGAATGTAGAGTAGATTATGTTTTGTATATTTGACTAAAATTGACCAATAATAATGAAAAACATATGTAAATTATATATCAATGTGTTGGTCATGAGTTGCCTTAAAAGGTGAATAAAAAAGTTGTTAATAATAATTCTCTACATGTCTGATGTCATGGCTGTGAAGGTTCAAATGAACTAATGGTCAAACATTATTAATTATATAATTATTCCTGAAGTTAAACTGGTAAAACATGTTTAATGATCAGATTTCTGTCTTTTCATCAATAAACTCAATATTCAGGTTTTATTTTTACACTTTAAACACAAAGTCACTAAATTACCTCACATTAACGTGAATATTCAGATTATTCCGTTTATTGACTCAATAATAATCAAGCTGATGATGTCACTGTTCCAGAGGTCAGAGGTCATGTGTCCTCAGAATGAGCGCCGTCCGTAAACGTCTCAGACTCAGCAGCCCGTCCAGACGGCAGGCCGCCGCCGCCCGCAGGCCGCCGCCACGCCCCCAGGATGCTGCCGCAGGGGGCGGGGCTACCGCAGGGGGCGGGGCTACAGAGGAGGAGGAGGAGGAGTTCCTGCTGGTGGAGGAAGACACGACGGACTCCAGCCTCATCATCACCATGGGTACCACACACACACACACACTTTATTGTATTATTTATATGTTGTGTGTATTATTTTTATGTCGTGTGTATTATTTATTTATTGTGTATTATTTATTTATTGTGTGTATTATTAATTTATTGTGTGTATTTTTATGTTGTGTGTATTATTTATGTTGTGTGTATTATTTATATGTTGTGTGTATTATTTATATGTCGTGTGTATTATTTTTATGTCGTGTGTATTATTTTTATGTCGTGTGTATTATTTATTTATGTCGTGTGTATTATTTATTTATTGTGTATTATTTATTTATTGTGTGTATTATTTATTTATTGTGTGTATTATTTTTATGTCGTGTGTATTATTTATTTATTGTGTGTATTTTTTATTTATGTCGTGTGTATTATTTATTTATTGTGTGTATTATTTTTATGTCGTGTGTATTATTTATTTATTGTGTGTATTATTTTTATGTCGTGTGTATTATTTATTTATTGTGTATTATTTATTTATTGTGTATTATTTATTTATTGTGTATTATTTATTTATTGTGTGTATTATCTCCCTGTTTGGTCAGATGACAGTCAGCTGAAGGCGGCGAGGAGGAGAGCTCCACGGAAGAGGAGGAGCAGGAAGGAGGAGGAGGAGGAGGAGAGGGGCGGGGCCTCAGAGAGTGAGGAGGGGGAGGGGGGGCTGCAGATTGACAGGCAGCTGGACCAATCACTGGAGACCAAGTCCAAGCAGCACAACCTGACCACGGTCAACGTCCGCAACATCATCCACGTGAGTCCGTCCAATCAGAGCGCTCCGTCTGCTGCAGCCAATCACTGACCACCGCCGTTTACTCTGGATGACTCTGTCTGTTTGACCTTTGACCCACAGGAAGTGATCACTAACGAACACGTGGTGGCCATGATGAAAGCCGCCATCAACGAGACGGAGGCGGTCCCTCCGTTTGTGAGTGTTCCCCGCCGTCCAATCAGAACGCACGCTCATTAAATATGTTAATGAACCTGCACACTCATTGAATATATTAATTAACCTGCAGAATGTTTTTATTTCCTCCAGGAGCCGAAAATGACTCGATCCAAGTTGAAAGAGGTCGTAGAGAAAGGAGGGGTGAGACACCTGAGACCTGTCTGTCTGTCTGTCTGTCTGTCTGTCTGTCTGTCTGTCTGTCTGTCTGTCTGTCAGTCTAACTTTCTGTCTACCTGCCTGTCTGTCTGTCTGTCTGTCTGTCTGTCTGTCTGTCTGTCTGTCTGTCTGCCTGTCTGTCTGCCTGTCTGTCTGTCTGTCTGTCTGTCTGTCTGTCTGTCTGTCTGTCTGTCTGTCTGTCTGTCTAACTTTCTGTCTACCTGCCTGTCTGCCTGTCTAACTGCCTGTCTAACTGCCTGTCTAACTGCCTGTCTGTCTCTCAGGTGATTCCAGCCTGGAATATTTCTCCGATCAAGAAGACGAGTGACGTCAGGAAGGTAAAGCTGATGTTTATAGTCTCATTTAGACTCTCAGAGTTAATAGAACCAGATCAGAGTCAGTCTGACTCCATCATGCTGTCTGTCTCCCTGCCTGTCTGTCTCCCTGTCTGCCTGTCTGTCTGCCTGTCTGTCTGTCTGTCTCCCTGCCTGTCTGTCTGTCTCCCTGGCTGTCTGTCTGTCTCCCTGGCTGTCTGTCTCCCTGTCTGTCTCTCTGTCTCCCTGTCTGTCTGTCTCCCTGTCTGTCTGTCTCCCTGTCTGTCTGTCTGTCTGTCTGTCTGTCTGTCTGTCTGTCTCCCTGTCTGTCTCCCTGTCTGTCTCCCTGCCTGTCTGTCTCCCTGTCTGTCTCCCGGCCTGTCTGTCTGTCTGTCTGTCTGTCTGTCTCCCTGTCTGTCTCCCTGCCTGTCTGTCTCCCTGTCTGTCTCCCTGCCTGTCTGTCTCCCTGGCTGTCTGTCTGTCTGTCTGTCTGTCTGTCTGTCTCCCTGTCTGTCTGTCTGTCTGTCTCCCTGTCTGCCTGTCTGTCTCCCTGTCTGTCTGTCTCCCTGTCTGCCTGTCTGTCTCCCTGTCTGCCTGTCTGTCTCCCTGTCTGCCTGTCTGTCTCCCTGTCTGTCTGCTTGTCTTTCTGTCCTCAGGCTCCTCAGTTTGTGGACATCCCTTTGGCTGATGAAGACTCCTCTGATGAAGAGTACCGCCCAGATGAGGAAGAGGAGGATGAGACCGCTGAAGATGTGAGGCTCTGCTGTGATTGGCTGCAGCACAGTGACATCACAGGGTGTGATTATTGATTGACGCAGTGTGTGTGTGTGTGTGTCTCTGTGTGTCTCTGTGTGTCTGTGTGTGTGTGTGTGTGTGTGTGTGTGTGTTTGTGTCTGTGTGTGTGTCTCTGTGTGTGTGTGTGTCTGTGTGTGTGTGTCTCTGTGTGTGTGTGTGTGTGTGTGTCTCTGTGTGTGTGTGTGTGTGTGTGTGTGTCTCTGTGTGTCTCTGTGTGTCTGTGTGTGTGTGTGTGTGTGTGTGTGTAGACGTTCCAGGAGAGTGACCTGGAGAGCAGCGCCTCGTCTCCTCGAGGCCGTCTGAGGGTGGAGGAGGACAGCTGCAGCCCCTGGCAGGTAACTTCCTGTTGGTAACTTCCTGTTGGTAGCTTCCTGTTGGTAACTTCCTGTTGGTAGCTTCCTGTTGGTAACTTCCTGTTGGTAACTTCCTGTTGGTAGCTTCCTGTTGGTAGCTTCCTGTTGGTAGCTTCCTGTTGGTAGCTTCCTGTTGGTAACTTCCTGTTGGTAGCTTCCTGTTGGTAGCTTCCTGTTGGTAACTTCCTGTTGGTAGCTTCCTGTTGGTAACTTCCTGTTGGTAACTTCCTGTTGGTAGCTTCCTGTTGGTAGCTTCCTGTTGGTAGCTTCCTGTTGGTAGCTTCCTGTTGGTAACTTCCTGTTGGTAGCTTCCTGTTGGTAGCTTCCTGTTGGTAACTTCCTGTTGGTAGCTTCCTGTTGGTAACTTCCTGTTGGTAGCTTCCTGTTGGTAACTTCCTGTTGGTAGCTTCCTGTTGGTAGCTTCCTGTTGGCCAGGTGGCGGCAGCGAGCGTCTGTGTGATGTCATATCCTCACCTGTTGGTTAACGAGTGTGTCCCCCCCCCCCCCCCCCAGACATCCCGGAGCCGCTCCAGGCGTTTGGGGGCGAGATCTGTCTCTATGGGACCGCCCCCTCCCCCCAAAGCCCCGCCCCCAAAAGCAGTGACTGACAGCACCTTCCTGGAGAAACTCCACGCCGTGGAGGAGGAGCTCGCCGTGTGCATGGAGCCCTTTCAGGTAACAGACCGGAACCAGGACCCGTAGAGCTCCAAGACCCGTAGAGCTCCAAGACCCGTAGAGCTCCAAGACCCGTAGAGCTCTAAGACCCGTAGAGCGCCAAGACCCGTAGAGCGCCAAGACCCGTAGAGCTCTAAGACCCTTAGAGGCTTTAAGACTGGCTGGGCTCTAAGACAGGTGGGTGGAGCTCTAAGACCGGTGGGTGGAGCTCTAAGACCGGTGGGTGGAGCTCTAAGACCGGTGGGTGGAGCTCTAAGACAGGTGGGTGGAGCTCTAAGACTGGTAGGTGGAGCTCTAGGACAGGTGGGTGGAGCTCTAAGACTGGTGGGTGGAGCTCTAAGACTGGTGGGTGGAGCTCTAAGACTGGTGGGTGGAGCTCTAGGACAGGTGGGTGGAGCTCTAAGACTGGTGGGTGGAGCTTTAGGGCAGGTGTGTGGAGCTCTAAGACAGGTGGGTGGAGCTCTAGGAAAGGTGGGTGGAGCTCTAGGACAGGTGGGTGGAGCTCTAAGATGGTGGGTGGAGCTCTAGGACAGGTGGGTGGAGCTCTAGGACAGGTGGGTGGAGCTCTAAGACAGGTGGGTGGAGCTCTAGGACAGGTGGGTGGAGCTCTCAGACCTGTTGTTGATATATTTTGGTGACTCGTGGTTCCAGCCTCTGTCCGAGTCGGAGGACGAGACGGGTCTGATGGCGTACCGGACGCGGTCCAAGCGTCCTCTACGGGACGTCCCGCTGGGCCGGCTGGAGGCGGAGCTCCGAGCTCCTGACATCACTCCTGACATGTATGACTCAAGCTCCGCCCACGAGGACAGGGACTGGACTGATTGGCTGAGAGGCCTGATGACATCAGAGATGGACAACGAAGGTGTGTGTGTGTCCTGGAGGATATTTTTTGTACTTAGAGAAATGTAACTTGTTTCTGAAGCATGGTGTGTTTGTTTTTATAGGGACGATGAATGAGTGAGACATGTTTAGTGTGTTTGTTTTTATAGGGATGGTGAATGAGTGAGACATGTCTAGTGTGTCTGTTTTTATAGGGACGATGACTGAGTGAGACATGTTTAGTGTGTCTGTTTTTATAGGGACGATGACTGAGTGAGACATGTCTAGTGTGTCTGTTTTTATAGGGACGATGACTGAGTGAGACATGTTTAGTGTGTCTGTTTTTATAGGGACGATGACTGAGTGAGACATGTCTAGTGTGTCTGTTTTTATAGGGACGATGAATGAGTGAGACATGTTTAGTGTGTCTGTTTTTATAGGGATGATGACTGAGTGAGACATGTTTAGTGTGTTTGTTTTTGTAGGGACGATGAATGAGTGAGACATGTTTAGTGTGTCTGTTTTTATAGGGACGATGAATGAGTGAGACATGTTTAGTGTGTCTGTTTTTATAGGGACGATGAATGAGTAAGACATGTTTAGTGTGTTTGTTTTTATAGGGACGATGACTGAGTGAGACATGTTTAGTGTGTTTGTTTTTATAGGGACGATGAATGAGTGAGACATGTTGAGTGTGTCTGTTTTTATAGGGACGATGAATGAGTAAGACATGTTTAGTGTGTTTGTTTTTATAGGGACGATGAATGAGTGAGACATGTTTAGTGTGTTTGTTTTTATAGGGACGATGAATGAGTGAGACATGTTTAGTGTGTCTGTTTTTATAGGGACGATGAATGAGTGAGACATGTTTAGTGTTTCTGTTTTTATAGTGACGATGAATGAGTGAGACATGTTTAGTGTTTCTGTTTTTATAGGGACGATGAATGAGTGAGACATGTTTAGTGTGTTTGTTTTTATAGGGACGATGAATGAGTGAGACATGTTTAGTGTGTTTGTTTTTATAGGGACGATGAATGAGTGAGACATGTTGAGTGTGTTTGTTTTTATAGGGACGATGAATCAGTGAGACATGTTTAGTGTGTTTGTTTTTATAGGGACGATGAATGAGTGAGACATGTTTAGTGTGTCTGTTTTTATAGGGACGATGACTGAGTGAGACATGTTTGGTGTGTTTGTTTTTATAGGGACGATGAATGAGTGAGACATGTTTAGTGTGTTTGTTTTTATAGGGACGATGAATGAGTGAGACATGTTTAGTGTGTTTGTTTTTATAGGGACGATGAATGAGTGAGACATGTTTAGTGTGTCTGTTTTTATAGGGACGATGAATGAGTGAGACATGTTTAGTGTGTCTGTTTTTATAGGGACGATGAATGAGTGAGACATGATTAGTGTGTCTGTTTTTATAGGGACGATGAATGAGTGAGACATGTTTAGTGTGTTTGTTTTTATAGGGACGATGAATGAGTGAGACATGTTTAGTGTGTCTGTTTTTATAGGGACGATGAATGAGTGAGACATGTTTAGTGTGTCT
This sequence comes from Centropristis striata, assembly GCF_030273125.1. Lineage (NCBI taxonomy): Eukaryota > Metazoa > Chordata > Actinopteri > Perciformes > Serranidae > Centropristis > Centropristis striata. Next base: position 36,777,921 of record NC_081530.1, on the reverse strand, counting down.
GTTTTTATAGGGACGATGAATGAGTGAGACATGTTTAGTGTGTCTGTTTTTATAGGGATGATGAATGAGTGAGACATGTTTAGTGTGTCTGTTTTTATAGGGACGATGAATGAGTGAGACATGTTTAGTGTGTCTGTTTTTATAGGGACGATGAATGAGTGAGACATGTTTAGTGTGTCTGTTTTTATAGGGACGATGAATGAGTGAGACATGTTTAGTGTGTCTGTTTTTATAGGGACGATGAATGAGTGAGACATGTTTAGTGTGTTTGTTTTTATAGGGACGATGAATGAGTGAGACATGTTTAGTGTGTCTGTTTTTATAGGGACGATGAATGAGTGAGACATGTTTAGTGTGTCTGTTTTTATAGGGACGATGAATGAGTGAGACATGTTTAGTGTGTCTGTTTTTATAGGGACGATGAATGAGTGAGACATGTTTAGTGTGTCTGTTTTTATAGGGACGATGAATGAGTGAGACATGTTTAGTGTGTCTGTTTTTATAGGGACGATGACTGAGTGAGACATGTTTAGTGTGTTTGTTTTTATAGGGACGATGAATGAGTGAGACATGTTTAGTGTGTTTGTTTTTATAGGGACGATGAATGAGTGAGACATGTTTAGTGTGTTTGTTTTTATAGGGACGATGAATGAGTGAGACATGTTGAGTGTGTTTGTTTTTATAGGGACGATGAATCAGTGAGACATGTTTAGTGTGTTTGTTTTTATAGGGACGATGAATGAGTGAGACATGTTTAGTGTGTCTGTTTTTATAGGGACGATGACTGAGTGAGACATGTTTGGTGTGTTTGTTTTTATAGGGACGATGAATGAGTGAGACATGTTTAGTGTGTTTGTTTTTATAGGGACGATGAATGAGTGAGACATGTTTAGTGTGTTTGTTTTTATAGGGACGATGAATGAGTGAGACATGTTTAGTGTGTCTGTTTTTATAGGGACGATGAATGAGTGAGACATGTTTAGTGTGTCTGTTTTTATAGGGACGATGAATGAGTGAGACATGATTAGTGTGTCTGTTTTTATAGGGACGATGAATGAGTGAGACATGTTTAGTGTGTTTGTTTTTATAGGGACGATGAATGAGTGAGACATGTTTAGTGTGTCTGTTTTTATAGGGACGATGAATGAGTGAGACATGTTTAGTGTGTCTGTTTTTATAGGGACGATGAATGAGTGAGACATGTTTAGTGTGTCTGTTTTTATAGGGACGATGAATGAGTGAGACATGTTTAGTGTGTCTGTTTTTATAGGGACGATGAATGAGTGAGACATGTTTAGTGTGTCTGTTTTTATAGGGACGATGAATGAGTGAGACATGTTTAGTGTGTCTGTTTTTATAGGGACGATGAATGAGTGAGACATGTTTAGTGTGTCTGTTTTTATAGGGACGATGAATGAGTGAGACATGTTTAGTGTGTCTGTTTTTATAGGGACGATGAATGAGTGAGACATGTTTAGTGTGTCTGTTTTTATAGGGACGATGACTGAGTGAGACATGTTTAGTGTGTCTGTTTTTATAGGGACGATGAATGAGTGAGACATGTTTAGTGTGTCTGTTTTTATAGGGACGATGAATGAGTGAGACATGTTTAGTGTGTCTGTTTTTATAGGGACGATGAATGAGTGAGACATGTTTAGTGTGTCTGTTTTTATAGGGACGATGAATGAGTGAGACATGTTTAGTGTGTCTGTTTTTATAGGGACGATGACTGAGTGAGACATGTTTAGTGTGTTTGTTTTTATAGGGACGATGAATGAGTGAGACATGTTTAGTGTGTTTGTTTTTATAGGGACGATGAATGAGTGAGACATGTTTAGTGTGTTTGTTTTTATAGGGACGATGAATGAGTGAGACATGTTTAGTGTGTCTGTTTTTATAGGGACGATGAATGAGTGAGACATGTTTAGTGTGTTTGTTTTTATAGGGACGATGAATGAGTGAGACATGTTTAGTGTGTCTGTTTTTATAGGGACGATGAATGAGTGAGACATGTTTAGTGTGTTTGTTTTTATAGGGACGATGAATGAGTGAGACATGTTTAGTGTGTCTGTTTTTATAGTGACGATGAATGAGTGAGACATGTTTAGTGTGTTTGTTTTTATAGGGACGATGAATGAGTGAGACATGTTTAGTGTGTCTGTTTTTATAGGGACGATGAATGAGTGAGACATGTTTAGTGTGTTTGTTTTTATAGGGACGATGAATGAGTGAGACATGTTTAGTGTGTCTGTTTTTATAGTGACGATGAATGAGTGAGACATGTTTAGTGTGTTTGTTTTTATAGGGACGATGAATGAGTGAGACATGTTTAGTGTGTCTGTTTTTATAGGGACGATGAATGAGTGAGACATGTTTAGTGTGTCTGTTTTTATAGGGACGATGACTGAGTGAGACATGTTTAGTGTGTTTGTTTTTATAGTGACGATGAATGAGTGAGACATGTTTAGTGTGTTTGTTTTTATAGGGACGATGAATGAGTGAGACATGTTTAGTGTGTTTGTTTTTATAGGGACGATGAATGAGTGAGACATGTTTAGTGTGTCTGTTTTTATAGGGACGATGAATGAGTGAGACATGTTTAGTGTGTTTGTTTTTATAGGGACGATGAATGAGTGAGACATGTTTAGTGTGTTTGTTTTTATAGGGACGATGAATGAGTGAGACATGTTTAGTGTGTCTGTTTTTATAGGGACGATGAATGAGTGAGACATGTTTAGTGTGTTTGTTTTTATAGGGACGATGAATGAGTGAGACATGTTTAGTGTGTTTGTTTTTATAGGGACGATGAATGAGTGAGACATGTCTAGTTTGTTTGTGGAGTTTTTTCAGTAACTTAACTCTTTAATGTGTCCGTCTCAGAGGAGTGTGATGATGAAGATGACCCGGAGTATAACTTCCTGGCTGACATCGATGAACCTGATGTTGAGGATTACCGTGACGACAAGGCTGTCCGCATCACCAGTCAGTACACACACACACACACACACACACACACACACACACACACACTTTAATCGGCACAACCTCTCAATACTACCTGTGTGTGTGTGTGTGTGTGTGTGTGTGTGTGTGTGTGTGTGTGTGTGTGTGTGTGTGTGTGTAGAGAAGGAGGTGAACGAGCTGATGGAGGAGCTGTTTGAGACGGTGAGTGTTGATCAGGACCCGAGATAACAAACTGAGAACATTTTGTCCTAAAAGCCTGAATTTGGTTCCTCTAACACATTCTGAAGCCTCTATTCCATCTGAATCATTGCATATTTTAATAAATTATTGTAAAGGACAATAAGGGTTCTTCTATGTTTTATTTAGGGCTCTTATTTTGACAGTGTTCTTGTAAATTCTGTGGTGGACTTTGAAAGCTACATGTGTTTGCTTTTATTTTGAAGGCGGGTCTAACACGTTCCTACCGTAACGCCTTATGGTGTGTTATATTAACTCTCAAAGTCTGAACTTGGAGCTCGGAACAACATCGAAAATTCTGACATTGGTGTAGACCTTGAACGCACCATTAACCTCTCTATGTGCTGTGATGTAAATAATCTTACTAACGGAACAATAATCTGTAAATAATATAACTAACGGAACAATAATCTGTAAATAATATAACTAACGGAACAATAATCTGTAAATAATATAACTACCAGAACAATAATCTGTAAATAATCTAACTAACGGAACAATAATATGTAAATAATCTAACTAACGGAACAATAATCTGTAAATAATATAACTAACGGAACAATAATCTGTAAATAATATAACTACCGGAACAATAATCTGTAAATAATCTAACTAACGGAACAATAATCTGTAATTAATATAACTAACGGAACAATAATCTGTAAATAATCTAACTAACGGAACAATAATCTGTAAATAATATAACTACCAGAACAATAATCTGTAAATAATCTAACTAACGGAACAATAATCTGTAAATAATATAACTAACGGAACAATAATCTCTAAATCTAACTACCGGAACAATAATCTGTAAATAATATAACTACCGGAACAATAATCTGTAAATAATCTAACTAACGGAACAATAATCTGTAAATAATATAACTAACGGAACAATAATCTCTAAATCTAACTACCGGAACAATAATCTGTAAATAATATAACTACCGGAACAATAATCTGTAAATAATCTAACTAACGGAACAATAATCTGTAAATAATATAACTAACGGAACAATAATCTGTAAATAATCTAACTACCGGAACAATAATCTGTAAATAATCTAACTAACGGAACAATAATCTGTAAATAATATAACTAACGGAACAATAATCTGTAAATAATATAACTAACGAAACAATAATCTGTAAATAATATAACCAATGGAACAATAATCTGTAAATAATATAACTAACAGAACAATAATCTCTAAATCTAACTAACGGAACAATAATCTGTAAATAATATAACTACCGGAACAATAATCTGTAAATAAT
>NC_081530.1:36760939-36765939 GCF_030273125.1 Centropristis striata | reverse complement strand
TAGTCCGTAGTTATTTATTGTTAATTTATCTGCTGAGACCTCGCTGAGGCTCCGCCCCCCTCCGAGGCTCCACCCCTCTTGGAGGCCCCGCCCCTTGATGCCCCGCCCCCTCTACGAGGCTCCGCCCCCTCTGAGAAACACGGACCTCTGGAAAATTAAAGTTGGTCTTTGTTAATTTCTTCTGTCTTAATAATCTTTGTTTTTTTTTTTATTTACATTATTTGTCTGATATAAAATATCCAGATAAAGTTCAGAGTTCCAGAACCAGAACCAGAACCAAACCTCTGGTCCTGTCCTCGTCTCCTTGTCTCGTCTCCTGTCTCCTTGTCTCCTCTCTCATCTCCTCTCCTGTCTTCTTGTCTCCTCTCCTTGTCTCCTCGTCTCCTTGTCTCCTCTCCTGTCTTCTTGTCTCCTCTCCTTGTCTCCTCCTCTCCTTGTCTCCTTGTCTCCTCCTCTCCTTGTCTCCTCCTCTCCTTGTCTCCTGTCTCCTTGTCTCATCTCCTTGTCTCCTCATCTCCTTGTCTCCTCGTCTCCTTGTCTCCTCTCCTGTCTCCTTGTCTCCTCTCTCATCTCCTCTCCTGTCTTCTTGTCTCCTCTCCTTGTCTCCTCGTCTCCTTGTCTCCTCTCCTGTCTTCTTGTCTCCTCTCCTTGTCTCCTCCTCTCCTTGTCTCCTCTCCTTGTCTCCTTGTCTCCTCCTCTCCTTGTCTCCTCCTCTCCTTGTCTCCTCGTCTCCTTGTCTCCTCGTCTCCTTGTCTCCTCTCCTCTGGTTCTGGTTCTCGTCGGACGTTTTTTTTTCTATAAACGTTTAAAATGTTTGTTTGAGTTTGTTGAAGATTTAGAAACAAACTTTCAGATTTCAGTTTCTATTCAAACTAAATTTCAACTTTTCAGAAAAACGAAAATGTTTTTGTTTTCTTTAGTTTTTCTGTTTGTTTACAAACTGATTCATGTTGAATATGAATGATGAAGGTCCAATAAAATATTTTTACATGTTTTTAACTCGTTGTATTTGTTCGTCGTCAGAAAAATCTATGTTGTGGATTCATTGAGACAAAGTTTAGATTTTATTTATTTATTGTTATTCACTCATTCATAAAGTAAACATAAGAAGGAAAATAATAATTAAATAGTTTCATCAAATCACAGACAGTTTTTGTTGGATTTTTCACCTTAATGTCTAAACTTTTCTTCATTACTCGTATTTATAATTTAAACATATTTAACAAAATTCCTCATTAAAAAATTAAATGTTTTTCTTGGTCAACATACAAAACTTAATATATAATATATAATATATTATATATATATATATATATATATATATATATATATATATATATATATATATATATATATATATAATATATTAAATATGTCATTCATAAAAATAAAGTAGACTTAAATTACTAATTTGTTGTTTTGGTCTGCCTTTAAAAAAATATTTTTATATTTTATAAGTAAAAATGTTTTCCAATGTTCATATTGGGTCGTTTGAAATATTTTTATTTCAAACAAATGATTTCATTAAATATTTTAAGAATAATAAAAACGGATAATTCTGTTAAATTTTCTTTATTTTAAATCAAAGGTTCATTAATTAAAGTAGCAGATGTTAAAATCATTTATAATTAAAATAAACAAGAAGGAAAATAATTAAGTAGTTTCATCAACATGTTTAACAAAATTCCTCATAAAATTAATCATAAACGTGTAAAGTGATTTTTCTTGGTCGATGTATAAAACTTATAAATATTATATAAAATATTTTATTTATAAATAAAGTACACTTAAATTGCCAAGTTGTTGTTTTGGTCTTAAAAAAATATTTCAATATTTTATTCTAAATTTTCATATAATGTCTTGCTTGTTCAAACTAATGATATTATTAAATATTTTTATTCAGAATAATAAAAACTAGTTATGTTCTAATTCTGTTAAATGTTCTTTATTTTAAAACAGGTTCATAAATTAAAATGTTTTTTGTTTTTTCCAGATCTTTATTAACAGTGAAGGAACTCCTTCCGGTTCTCCTATGACAATAGTAGAATCTTTCCTTTAAGACGTCCAACTTAAAGATAATTCATAAAACATGTCCTTTGCTTGCTCTGTTTGTCCATAAACATTACAAACAATAAACAGAAAGCAGCGGCCTTCATTTGAAGCTGTCGCCTCCAGAATATCACCATTAAATCTGTTTATTGCTGCTCCAGCTGAATCATTTGAGCCATGAGGAGAGAAAATGCTTAAATTATTGTTTATAATGTGATCGGTGGCGGGTGATGACGCGCTGTGACCGGCAGGTTACTGGACCAACGGGGAGGCGACATGACGTCACTACTACCCGCTGCGGACCAATCAGAGAGCAGCTTTCTGGTATTTTCTCTTTACGTCCCGCCTTCAATGTGACAGCTGGGAGCCTTCACAATAAAAGCATTCTCCGTCACAGAAGCGTTATGAACGTTAATTCAGAGTCCGAGCCGGAAGACAAACAGTTAAATATTATAAATAGTTCATTTACTTTTCAAAATAAAACATCTTTTCACTGTTTGACTGTGAAACACGTCGCTTCTAAGAGCGGATGTGGATTTTATTTTGGAGTGTATGACCGGAAGCGTGAGTCGTCTGTTGGCTCGGTAACGGGACCGGAGGACCATTAACGGGGACCGGGTTCAGGATTAACGGAGGACCGGAAGGACCGAAGGACCGACTCGGCTTTTATTTTGTCCGTCAGGATGTTTCCCGCCCTGCTCGCGCTCCTGGCCGCGCTCCCCGCCGCGCTGTGCACGCGCAGAGACGTGCTCGAGCTCGGGGACGCGGACTTCGATTACCTGGCGGCCGAGCACGAGACCATGCTGGTCAAATTCTACGCTCCATGGTAACGGAAATACCGGGAAATACCGGGGATATAACGGGAAAATACCTGGAATATACCGGGAATACTCATGTCTCCTCTCCTGTCTCCTTGTCTCCTCTCATGTCTCCTCTCCTTGTCTCCACTCCTGTCTCCTTGTCTCCTCTCACGTCTCCTCTCCTTGTCTCCTGTCTCCTTGTCTTATCTTCTGTCTCCTGTCTCCTCTCCTGTCTCCTTGTCTCCTCTCCCGTCTCCTCTCCCGTCTCCTTGTCTCCTGTCTCCTTGTCTCCTCTCCTTGTCTCCTCAGGTGTGGACACTGTAAGAAGTTGTCTCCAGAGTTTGAGAAAGCAGCGAGTCGACTGAAGGGGGCGGTCCAGCTGGCCAAGGTGATGACATCATCATCATTATTAATATTGTTTGTCTCCTGCTGGATGGACAGTACAGACTCTCCCATAGACACCTATGAGAACCTTTCAGTACCGACTGTCCCATAGACACCTATGAGAACTGGATCAGACTTTTCTAGAAGGAAAATACAACACTTTTCATGGCGTAATCAAACTCTCTTCCTTCCATCCCTTCCTGTCTGTCTCTACCTGCCTGTCTCACCTGCCTGTCTCACCTGTCTGTCCCTACCTGCCTGTCTCACCTGTCTATCTCACCTGCCTGTCCCTACCTGCCTGTCTCACCTGCCTATCTCTTCCTGTCTGTCTCACCTGCCTGTCTCTTCCTGCCTGTCTCACCTGCCTGTCTCTTCCTGTCTGTCTCACCTGTCTGTCTCTTCCTGTCTGTCTCACCTGCCTGTCTCTTCCTGTCTGTCTCACCTGCCTGTCTCTTCCTGTCTGTCTCACCTGCCTGTCTCTTCCTGCCTGTCTCACCTGCCTGTCTCTTCCTGTCTGTCTCACCTGCCTGTCTCTACCTGTCTGTCTCTACCTGCCTGTCTCACCTGTCCAGGTGGACTGTACGTCCCACCTGGAGACGTGTTCTCGGTTCGGGGTGTCGGGTTACCCGACCTTGAAGATCTTCAGGAATGGCAGAGACTCCGCCCCCTACGACGGACCCCGCACCGCAGGTAAACCAACACCAATAGACACAAACAAACAAAATCTAATAAATAAACAAAAACTGAACTGTGTGTGTGTGTGTGTGTGTGTGTGTGTAGAGGGGATCTACCAGGTGATGAGGAAGCAGACTGGTCCTGACTCGGTTTACCTGGAGACCAGGGACCACCTGCAGAACTTCATCGACCAATACGACGCCAGCATCGTCGGTACGATGATGATGTCACATGTGTGTGTGTGTGTGTTCTCAGGTGTGTGTGTGTGTGTGTCTCAGGTGTGTTCTCAGGTGTGTGTGTGTGTCTCAGGTGTGTTCTCAGGTGTGTGTGTGTGTGTGTGTGTCTCAGGTGTGTTCTCAGGTGTGTGTGTGTGTGTGTGTCTCAGGTGTGTTCTCAGGTGTGTGTGTGTGTCTCAGGTGTGTTCTCAGGTGTGTGTGTGTGTGTGTCTCAGGTGTGTTCTCAGGTGCAGACAGCTCTCACCTGTCAGAGTTCCTGAGAGCTGCTGGTTTGCTGAGGGAACAGTTCAGGTTCGCTCACAGTCTCGACCTGAAGCTCGCCGACAAGTACACCAAGTCCTCCGAGTCCTCCGAGTGAGTCCCACACACACACACACACACACACACACACACACACACACACGCACAACCAGGTGTCTCTGTCCTTGCCTCAGGTAACTTGTCAGCAACAGGTCACTCTGTCTCAGGTGACTCATCAGTAAGAGGTGACTCGTCAGTAACAGGTCTGTCTGTCTCAGGTGACTCGTCAGTAACAGGTGACTCGTCAGTAACAGGTCTGTCTGTCTCAGATGACTCGTCAGTAACAGGTGACTCGTCAGTAACAGGTCTGTCTGTCTCAGATGACTCGTCAGTAACAGGTCTGTCTGTCTCAGGTGACTCGTCAGTAACAGGTGACTCGTCAGTAACAGGTCTGTCTGTCTCAGGTGACTCGTCAGTAACAGGTGACTCGTCAGTAACAGATCTGTCTGTCTCAGATGACTCGTCAGTAACAGTTGTGTCTGTCTCAGGTGACTCGTCAGTAACAGGTGACTCGTCAGTAACAGGTCTGTCTGTCTCAGGTGACTCGTCAGTAGCA